>NW_022196904.1:160630382-160637326 GCF_008632895.1 Mastomys coucha | reverse complement strand
GAACAGACACTATGACCAAGGCAACTCTTATAAGGACAACGTTTAATTGGGGCTGGCTTACAGGTTCACAGTTTCAATCCATTATCATCAAGGTGAGAACATGGCAGTGTCCAGGCAGGCAAAGTACAGCAGGAGCTGAAAGTTCTACATCTTCATCTGAAGACTGCTAGAAGATTGGCTCCCAAGTGGTTAGGAGGAGAGTCTCATTACCCACCCAATAGTGATACATTTCCTCCAACAAGGCCACATCTCCCAAGAGTGCCACTCACTGGGCCAAGCATATTCAAACCACCACACATATCTGCATTTGTATTTCTAAGACTGGGTTAAATTGTTTAATATAACAATTCAGTTTTATATGTTTTCCTGGAAATGTTATAACTGCACTTTTATTTACAGTTGGATACAATTCCATTGTGTATACATTCCACATTTACTTATCCTTGTACCTGTCCATGAACAACTAGGCTACCTCTGTTTCCTAGCCATCGTGAATAGTGCAGAAATCAGCATGGATGTGAAGCATCTCTGGTGTGTTGACTCAGAGTCCATTAGGTATATACCTTGCAGTGATATCATCAGGTCTTATTGTAGTTCTTTTCCACACAGGCTCTCACGATGTAACCCTGGCTATCCTGGAACTCACTAGGTAGACTGGGCTGGCCTCAAACTCATTGAGATCCACCTGCCTCTGCCTCTCCAGTGCTGGGATTAAAGGCATGCACCATCATGCCCATTGGTTGATCTTTTCTAGTTTTTAGGTTTTTTGTTTTGTTTTTTTTTTGTTGTTTTTTTTTTTTTTTTTTTTTTTTGAGAAACCATGTTGTTATCCATACTGGCTGCATCCATTTATATCACCACTTACAATGACTAAGGATTCCTCTGTTCCCACATTCTTGCCAGCATTCACTCATTGGCAATGCTTTTGTGACATTAGCCACTCTGATAGGGATGAGACAGTACCTCAGTGTAGTTTTACTGAGCATTTCCCTAATGGCTAAAGACATTGACCACATTTAAAATCTATATATTGTCCACTTTGTTTCTTCCTTCTCTTGAGACCTGTCTGTTCAGGTCATTAGCCCATTCATTGATTCAATAATTGTAAGTTTGTGTTGTCTATTCATTGCAGTGTGTGTGTCTTAGATATTTCACTGTCTGATATACACCTAGCAAAGATTCCCTCTGACTGTGTATGCTGTCTTTTCACTATGCTGCTAGTCTTGTTCACTATGTAAAGTTTTTTAATTTCCCAGTTACAGATTCTTGAGGTATTTCACGGTGCTACCACAACTCTTTTGCCTATGCCTGCATCTTGATGTGTTTTCTCTGGCAGTTGCAATGACTATGGTTTTGCAGTTAGATCCTTGATCCATTTTGACTTGTTTTTGTAAGAGTGAGAGATATGGTTGTAGGCTCATTCTTCTGCATACCAATGCCAGTTTGCCCAGCACCATTTGTTGAAAGAGGTGTGTTCCCCCAACCCTGGTGTTTTTTCTTCTTTGTTATAAGCAGTGCTTACAGCTGTATGGGTTTTTTTCTGGGTTCTTTTCTCTGTCTCCCTTCTGGGCTCTGTGTCTGGGTCCTGCTATCTTTTGTCACTATTGCTCAGTCGTATAATTTGAGATTAGGCACCATGCTATCCAACAGTGTTCTCTCAGCTTTGTGTTTCCATATAAATGTCAGGAGTTTTCTTCCAAGCTCTCTGAGTACTGCTATTGAGATTTTGATGGTACCTGCATTGAATCCGTGATTACTTTTGATACTGTACACACCTTCACAATATTAATTCTGTCAGTCCAGCAGCATAGAAGGTATGTCCATCTTCTAGTGTCTTCTTCAATTCCCATTTTTGTGTCTTAAATAGATTGTTGTAGAGATCTTTAATCCTCTTCATTAGATTATGTTTGTGAAGCTATTATGAATAGACATTTTTCATTTCTTTCTCAGCCAGCTTATTGTTGGTTGTAGCTGCCAGCAGCTACACAAACCGGGTTCCTGAAAGAGAGGCAGGGGCCTGGGGGAAAATAGGGAATTAATTGGACTGCAAGAGAAATAACCAGACCAAGTCAAAGGTTTCTGATCAAGGTCCAATGTGTATTTCAGAGTTTGAGAATATATAGGCAGGGAAACCCATCTCCCAGTAAGCAATTTAAACAAAGGCCTAAATCTGTGGTGAGCTTAAGGTAAGGCCTTAGACAAAAGTAATTTGAAATAAGCAACTCATCTTTTCTTTCTTGATATAACTGATATATTTCAATAACAAATATTGAAAAAGATATTACCTCTGAAACTTTTCTGGAGCAACTAATACTTGTTGGTATAAGAGCAAAGGTAGTAAAATTTCCTATTAGAGAGATTAGATAATAATCAATGTACACTGAAAAATTCAAAGTCCTAGCCTCTTGTACTGAAGCAGAGACAAAAAAGTTATACAGAATGTAAGGCCATTAGCCATTTTTAAACGCAAAATTTTCTAATGTTTGCAAACTCACTAGAAGCAAAATCTTTAAAATTACCAGGATGTAGAGGGAAAAACAACCTTTTAAATACACAATAACTTTATATGAAGTAGGTGGCCAGATTGTAATACCTCTATAAATTTTATAGCCTCATTGACCTTTACAAATCTTGATTTTAAACTTTATTTTGAACAGCACCTGAATAGATCAGAAATAATGCTCTCTCATCTTAAAAAACAATTCCCAAGAGGCAAGGAGAGATGAGGTTTCGCTAGGTAGGATTTGCAAAACAAAAGAAATTTTCACACAAATTTTGCTGAGGCCTCTCTGTGCTTTGCATTATCTCAAATGTGAATATTTTTACTCTGAGTATACTGCCCGAGTTTTGGCCTTGAGATTACACCTCCTGCAGTGAGGACAGATTCTGGAGGAGCGAGTCCACTGTCCATCTCTAAATTTTTTAACAGTCTTTCTTAAGCAGATTTATACTTAAAACATTTCTATAACCTTGGTGCTTGAGAAAGCATTGTTTATACATACTGTGATCTCCTGTAAGGCCAACACAGCTAGACTCTGATTGTTTGAGGGTCTAATTTCCACACAAAGACAAATATATCTAGATAAATCTGTCTTTGCTTTGTATGGCTGGATGGCCGCAGAGAACTGCATTAGCGTTCTCATGAGACAATTGTGTGACAAAGAGAACCCCTTTATGAGAGTCTCTGAAAATTTTACTAGCTGTTTTTATTTAATAAATTTTCACTGAGATCTCTTTTTTAACCTTGGGGGGTACAATTTTTCTTTTACCACTGTACCCAATAAAGTTTATGTAAAAGGGGCATTGGGCCCATACTGGCCACAGTTGTCTTTAGATATTATTACTCTTGAAATTACTTACTTACTTTATCTTAATTACTTAATTATCTTAATTACTAAATATAGGTGAATTAAGAATCTTGAGCTTGCAATCAAACTGCAAAGTGCAGCCAATGGAACTCTGACAACTTTAACCATACCTTTTAACTTTCTTTTGTAATATTAAGGCATAACCATAACATTTTGGAGAGCAAAACCCAATTTTTTAAATGATCTGTTTTCCTTAAAATCAATACCAAAGTATTACTGTCAAGTTACAAAGTTTGGCTGTCAATTATTATATATAAATGTATGTTACTGCAATCTTTAATGCTTCAATAAAGAGACATTGTTTTGAATATTATCTCTTATATGTCTAGTTTGTAAGATAAGAATTACATAAATATTATCTCAATTTAGAACTACTTTAGCTTCTAGGTTTCTTGGCTGGCTCATGCCACGTGAAGTTGTTAAAAATGACTCCAACTCTGAGTTACCAGTTTTAAGCTAACTTTCTGTTACCAAAGTTACAGCTTTTTACCATACCCAATAACTTATAAGCCAATAATTATGCAGAGCAAATTTATACATTTAAGACTAGTCAGAAACCAAATGAAGCAGCTACGCAAATCTTATAAATGCAGACCAATCAAGGAATTTTTATTTTTTCTAGCTAAAATTTTAAGAGAAAAAGCACTTTGTCATTTATTGGACCAAATAATCACAATTGCAGAGGGTTTTCTAGGAAGAAACAACTGTTAGCTTATTTGTCTTAGGAATTAAGCTGCCAACTCTTTCTTAAAAGCAACTTTTCAGCAGAACTTCCCTTTGCTGTTTTTGACTCCTGGCTAAAGGTGGGGTGCAACTTAAATCAGCCTCTGCTGACTTAATCCTGAGATTGAATCAGGAGATGGATAGCCAGCAGATAAGGTTTTTAAACATTTTTTCTTTTTAACATGAAACGTAGAATGACAATCATTCAGACAACAAGACAAAATCAGACATAAATTGACATGTAGACAGATCAATGGACTGACTATAACACAGAGAAGGTAGAAGATTTGATGTAATCAACACCAGGGATTTCTCCTGTATGAGCCATAGAGAAAGCAATGTCTCTCAGTTTCTGTCTCTAGGATAGCTCTGAAATCCATTTTCTTTCTCTTTTGATCTTTCTTTCTCATGTCATTTGCTTGTATCCCTCTCATTTATATATATATATATATATATATATATATATATATATATATATATGTGTGTGTGTGTGTGTGTGTGTATATGTATATATATATATATAGAGAGAGAGAGAGAGAGAGAGTGAGTGAGTTTTGGTTTTGTATTTTACTATTTTTTATTTATGCCCCATTTCTCTCATCTAATGTAGTTTTTTGACTATGGACAATTGCCTATTTGAAATTTCCGATCCTAATCATCACTGTCAACCCGTAAGTGAGATCAGCATCGGGCCAGTGTTGTATCAGCTTAGCCGGTATCCTCCTGCACCTACAGCAACACTTCCAAAAGATGAAATTAAGGCTAGCAGTAGTGTCAATAATATAAGTTGCTTACCTTGCGGGATGGAATACCATTTTCTTCCGTTTTCTGTGGAGCTCCACCCAAGACAGTGCTGCCCTCTGTCAATCCTCTCCTGTTCAAGCTCCACATTTTCAGGTGCCACTTGAAGCTTCCAGCAGCTACGCAAACTAGGTTCATGAAAGAGAGGCAGGGGCCTGGGGGAAAATAGGGGAATCAGATTGCAAGAGAAATAACCAGACCAAGTCAAAGGTTTCAATCAAGGTCCAATGTGTATTTCAGAGTTTAAGAATATATAGGCAGGGAAACCCCATCCCTCAGTAAGCCAGGATCTTGTAGCCTAATTAGCATCTTGTTGTTCTGTCTGGAAGGCAGGTGAAGCAGCTCAGCAGGGTGTGGCTCCTAGCAGGAACTTCAAGAGAGGCAGAGAAGCAGCAGGACAAAAGGGCTTTCTTTATCTCAGGAACTCCACCCAAGTGGGCTAGCTGCTCTGTGGCCAGGATAAAAACTGGTTCAGTCTGCTTGAGGGTAGGGGAGGTCACAGTTCCTCTCTTTTTATTTGTTAAAAAATAGCTGGACTGGGGCATAAGATAGACTTATGCACCATAGTCTTGCCTGGGAATTATGGTGGCTGGCAGCCCTGTCTGTCTTAGGACTGGATCTACTGGTCTCTCTCTTACACATCTTGGAAATCACATGCAGCTTGTTTGTGTTTATTTGCACAAACAGGGCCTTTTAGTGTTTATTTTTAATAAACACGGCCTCTTGATACATAACTCTGTCTTAGGTTGATGAGAGCCATAGATTCAGTGATATATCTTTGACTGCAGGCCGTCATAGCACACTTTTTTCCCATACAGACGAAAGCCACAATATGCACTTAATGCTTTTCTTCATCATGATGAATAACTGCCACATTAGAGCCTCTCTGAAGTCCAGCCTGCATGTCCATAACAAACCTGCTTGAGATACAAAGTCAAAAGTTTAAAAGCAACATGCGGAACATTATCTGTGAGGCCGTCCCTGGCACTCAATTCAGTTGCAAATCAGCAACACTCAGACTCAATGTCTGACCTCCAGGTGTGGGAGAAGTGGCTCTGAGAATCATAAAGGAACTGTTAACTGTCAAGAAATTACTGGAGGCTATTTTGCTGGCTAAAACATTTTTAGCCATTATTTTAGATGGAAACATGTTTACTAAAAGGACTCTGGATCTGTGTCCATTTGATGAACCAATCTTTTAGGCAGCCATCGCACTCTGTCTTCTTTTTGTGAGAAAATGAATGGAGCCTCTTCCCCATATTAAAACAGGATCTGGACCATTCCATGTGTTAGTAAGTGGATCTCGCCATTTCACCATGGCATAAGAACTGGAAGTGCATGGATGCTAGTGGTGATCTGCAGCAAGCTGACCTTTAGCATCAGACTGCAAACAATTTTAAAACAAGTAAAAAGCAAGGTGTGTTTTTGGAAACTTTGGAGGGTATGATTCCCCTCCTTTTATTATTAAAAACTAAAATTTCAAAATGTGAATTGCATGTTGAGCAATTCTTTGTCTTTGAGAATTATGTTATCTCAGTAATATGGGTAACATTAAATTGTTGACAAAACATTTTAAATGCTTGATTGTAATAGTCAGTTCCATAATCTGTTTTACTCTGATTAGGAACATTAAGTATAGAAATATAATGTAGGCAATAGCCATTTACAATTACTGTTGCTTTTCATGTTAAGGTAATTGCAACTAGAGAACCTGAAAAGGTATCAATAGTCACATGTGTATATTTTATTTTTAATTTTTAAATCAAAATTATCTTTAAAAATGCCAAATTATCATAAGCAATTATAAGCTCTGATATATACCTATACATACACACATACATGCTGTGTGTATGTATATGCATATGTATGTATATGTATAAGTATATATATATCAATATACAAATTAAAGCTTTATTTTAGCACCTTAAAAATAGTGACTACAGCCAGGCAGTGGGGGTGCATGCTTTTAATCCCAGCACCTGGGTGGCAGAGGCAGGCGAATTTCTGAGTTCGAGGCCAGCCTGGTCTACAGAGTGAGTTCCAGGACAGCCA
>NW_022196904.1:160615894-160629746 GCF_008632895.1 Mastomys coucha | reverse complement strand
TTGTGGGCAAAATAAAAACCAAACATTTGATTGCAATTGATTACAATTGATGGAAATTGTTTATAGAAACTTCCTTTACTTTCTGTAAAAGCTCTTTGTCTCTCACCAGTTACTTTGTATTTCCTTTGACAACTTAAACAAAGGCCTAAATCTTGCGGTAAGCTTAAGGTAAGGCCTTAGACAAAAGTAATTTAAAATAAGCAACTCATCTTTTCTTTCTTGATATAACTGAGGCCCAAATATTGAAAAAGATGTTGCCTCTGAAGCTTTTCTGGAGCAATTAATACTTGTTTTTAAAGCTTGTGGTATAAGAGCAAAGGTAGTAAAATTTCCTATTAGAAGGATTAGATAATAATCAACGTACACTGAAAAATTCAAAATCCTAGCCTCTTGTACTGAAGCAGAGACAAAAAAATATACAGAATGGAAGGCTATTACCCATGTTTAAAGGCAAAATTTTCTAATGATTACAAACTCACTAAAAGCAAAATCTTTAAAATTACCAGGATGTAGAGGGAAAAACAACCTTTTAAATACACAATAACTTTATATGAAGTAGGTGGCCAGATTGTAATACCTCTATAAATTTTATAGCCTCATTGACCTTACAAATCTTGATTCTAAACTTTATTTTGAACAGCACCTGAATAGATCAGAAATAATGCTTCCTTGTCTTAAAAAACAATTCCCCAGAGGCAAGAGAGTTGAGGTTTCCCTAGGCAGGGTTTGCAAAACAAAAGAAATGTTATTAGCCATTTTTAAAGGCAAAAATTTCTAATGATTACAAACTCACTAAAAGCAAAGTCTTTAAAATTACCAGGATGTAGAGGGGAAAACAACCTTTTAAATACACAATAACTTTATATGAAGTAGGTGGCCAGATTGTAATACCTCTATAAATTTTATAGCCTCATTGACCTTACAAATCTTGCTTTTAAACACAGTTGGTATATAGAAAAGCTACTGATCTATGTATTATGGCATTGAAAAATGCAACTTTGCCTGAAAGCATTTATCAGATTCTAGACCATAAGTTCTTACAAGTCTAGTATAATGCCAAAAGCAAATAGAGTCTTTAATTTTTACCTTTCCTATTTGTATCCTTTATTTTCTTCTCTTCTTTTATTACTCCAGGTAAGACTAAAAAATTATAATGAACATGAGTGGAGAGGGTGGCATATTCTCATTCCAAGTTTAAGTTTCAGGATCTCAAAGCAGCTATTAATCCTGCCTTTAGTACTCATCTTGCTGGAGTCTAGTCCCTCTGCATGCCTAATCCAGTCTCTGTGCTTTACTCCAGCATAGACCATCACTCTAGCTCTTTTGGCATGTCTGAACGAACACTCTGCTGATGGCTATAACTGATGCTTGGCAGCAAGACATATCTGCGTGCCCACCATAGCCCAGCTCCTTCTGTGGACTTTAGTTCTGCCTTTGTGGGCGGTTCACACATACCAGTCCTCACTGCAAAAGCAGACTGTATTTTTATATATCAGACCCACATAGGATTCCCTCCTCTGTTTCAAAGCATCCACCCAAGAATCAGTGTGTGGCCAGGAAGCTGCCTGCTACTTTTTACTTGGTATGTCGTAGGGATATATGACTAAAAGATAGGGAATGTGGGTTTCATTAAAGAGGAAAGCAGAGGGCATGCCCATTGGGATCTATAGACTCACCTAAACTAATACCAGTGCCTTCTGAACTGTATCATAAACAGAAAGGGGAGGGTTGGAGGGTTAGTGAATTGGCTCTGTGGTTAATGGTACTTGTTATTTAGCCTGACCACCTGAGTTTGATCCCTGCAGCCCATGGGAAGGAGAGAACTGATCCCTACAAATTGTCTTCTGAACTCCACAAGCACACTATGGCATGTAGGGGCCAGGTGTGGTGGCACATTTAGTAGGCAAAGGCAGGCAGATCTCTGTGTGTCTGAGGCCATCTTGATCTACACAGAGAGCTCTAGGCCAGCCAGGACTACAGATTCTTACAAACCAGGAAGAGAAGAAATTCTTCCAAATGTATTCTACTATTACTTACTCTAACACCAAAACCATATAAAATGTAGACAGGTAGACTACAAGGCAGGTAGGTAGAGAAACACACACACACACACACACACACACACACACACACACACACAATCTTAAAGGGAAGGCTGGAGGAAGAAATATGCAGAAAGAAAATTAACACTAAAGGCCCTTTGAAAAAGCTTTAGGAAAACCTACTTAAATAAATACACAAAAAGGCTTTAATGGAGCTATACTATAAATACACTACTCCAAACTGGACACCGCATTCCAGCAAATAAAAAAATCCAGTAACAGGAATAGATTACCCTTTTTGTAAGTTATTTTGCAAATGGGATTCCATATATACCCCACCCCACTGCTCAGCATTATAGGCTATAGCCAAAACTCTTGGTACTGCATTTTTATAAATCAAACACATGAAGGACTCCCTTCTCTGCTTCAATGCAACCACCCAAGAATTACTGTGTGCCTCCACAACTTGACAGTAAGACCCTACTGCTGAAGACTACATACTGAACTGTGAACACAGACATCAAGCCGGTACTCAACTGGAGGCTTCATCTCTAAGTTTCATGGTTCCAGAAGGTAATATTTGTACTACTTGGGGGGGGGGGATCATCAGACTCACCCTGCTGTGACTCCTACAAATTACAAAAACAATTGTCCTGACTAGATAAACCCACGAGTACAATAATGACACAAATGTTACAGGAGCAACCAACCAACTTCTGATTAGATCTAAGGTCCAGTCCATGAGACAGGACCCATTCATGGTACTGTTAATGGGGCCAAGAAGACTCAGCTCGATAGGCCTGAGGTCCTAGAGAAGAACCTACCACTGTTATTTGGCTAAATGAGCATAGTATTAAAATGACTTCTAATAACTTATTGCTATGTGAATAAATCAGTTCATCTCTCAGACCTCATAAGAGAGGTTTCCTCTTTCTATAGATGACAGTTATCACAGAAATCCTCAACTGGCCAATACACACTGAGTAAGGATGTTGTGTGCTCAACCTGAAACAAGATGTACATTTCATACTCCTGCTCTCAAGGCTGAGGATGGTGGGGTGGGAAGATTGAAAGGGCCAGAGATGGAGGGTGATTTCAAGAAAAGTGTTCTCCCAGTACAACAGGGCAAATGCACATATGAACTCACAGTGATTATCAACACATGCACAAGACTTGCACAAGCTCAAGCCAGATAAAATCCTAGCATGGAAGTGGGCATGCTATTTCCACTACCAGCTGAGGAGCTATTAGCACTGGATAGCTGTTGAAAAAGGAAGAGCTTTCTTTAATGATGTAGCCCCTGGTAGGTTAACCACACTCCAAAGCAGGCCGCACTCCCAAGTGTAGTTGGGCCATACAACCTGGATTTTGGAGAGGAATAAGGGGATGAGGAATGGTAAGAGAGACTTAAGGGTGAATTTGATCAAAATATATTATATATACTTATCAAATGATTAATAAAATATTTTAAATCACAATATAGGGTCTTGAGAGATGGATAAGTGGTTAAAACTACTTTCTGTTCTTACAGAGAATCCAAGTTCAGTACCCAGTTCCTACATGTTGCCATGAAACTGTCTATAACTCCAGTTCTAGAAGATATGACACCCTCTTCTAGACCCTAGGGTCAACATGGACATATGGTACATTGTATGCATGTGTATGTGTGTGTGTGTATATATATGTGTATATATATGTGTGTGTGTGTGTACACCTATATATGTACATAGGCAAATATACATATAAAAATAAAGACCTTAAAAACCACAATAGGTGGATAAAAAGTCTGACAAAACCCAACATCTTCGATAAAAGCCCTGAAGAAACCTGAAACAGAGTGATCATGCCTTAATATGAAAGGAAATGTATCCCTATTTATACCAAACAGGGGAAAACTGATGCATGCTCTCTAAAATCATATATAGGACAAGAGCATCAATTCCCATCCTTATTCAAGATTAAATGCTTAACCAAAGCAATAAAGCAAGAGATAGTATAAAGTGATAGCAAAAGGAATAGAAATAAAAAGACCTGTGTACAAATTCCATGATCCAACTCTAAAGATCCTAAGATTGCATTAAGAGAACCTTATTTCTAATAAACAACTCAGACCCGTGTACAGATTCTATGATCCAGGCAAATGAACCCAACTGCAAGTTCTCAAAACTTAAAGTGTAAATGGTCAAAAATATACACTGGAATAAAGATTCAACACCTTAAGTCATAAGGGTAATGCAATTCAAAACTACAGGTACCCCATCACTGAGATCCACCACTGCCCAGTAAGTTAAAAACACCACCATTCACTGAAGTCTATGAGACATTTTCATCTATATGTACAACTGTGATGCATGGGTGACCACACAAAGGAAAATAACTTATAATACTATTACAGCAACTTTCTCATCTTGTGGGAACATTGCATAGGTCCAATGAGGTAGTTATTATGACAATACATGGAGCACAGGGTCCACCCCAGGTGGAGGAGTGGCTCATTCAGAATTGTAGGTATATCCTCATCTCTATTATGTAATAAAAATGTTTAGGTAAAACTTAAATATTGCCAGACAGTGGTGGCACACGCCTTTAATCCCAGCACTTGGGAGGCAGAGGCAGGCAGATTTCTGAGTTTGAGGCCAGCCTGGTCTACAGAGTGAGTTCCAGGACAGCCAGGGCTATACAGAGAAAACCTGTCGAAAGACAAAAAAACAACAACAACAAAAACCAACTTAAATATTTACCAGAAGTTACAACTGTAAAAATTTTCACTTTAAGTAGGAAAACTAGGGCTGTAAGAAGGCAGTTTGTTAGAGTACATTTTGCAATGTTACTGGCAATATATATAAATACCATGAAAAAAAATTTTTTTTTCTAAAGGAGTTGTTCTCAACCTGTGTGTCACAGCCCCTTTGAGAGAAGAATGACCCTTTCATGGGGGTCTCCTAAGACCATCAGAAAGCACAGATGTTTACATTATTATTCATAGCAGTAGAAAAATTACAGTTATGAAGTAACAATGAAAATCATTTTATCGGGCTGGCAAGATGGCTCAGCAGGTAAGAGCACTGACTGCTCTTCTGAAGGTCCTGAGTTCAGATCCCAGCAACCACATGGTGGCTCACAACCATCCATGATGAGATCTGATGCCCTCGTCTGGTGCGTCTGAAGACAGCTACAGTGAATTACTCCATTACGAGGAGGGCAGGAGAGGGCCAGAGCGAGTGGGGCAGGAGCAAGCAGAGGTCCTGAGTTCAATTCCCAGCAGCTACATGATGGCGCATGACCATCTGTACAGCTACAGTGTACTCATACACATAAAATAAATAAATAAATCTTTTTTAAAAAAAAGAATTTTGTCGTTGGAGGTCACCAAACAAGAGGAACTGTCTGAAAGGGTCACAGCATTAGGAAGGCTGAGAACTGCTGTTCTAAAGCCAAGTACCCACAATAGTATGGGATTATCTAATGACTACAGAATAACACCATCTGACATTTACATAATTACAAAATTCTAAAAAAAAGTTTCTTAATTTCTAAGAAATATTAGCTTAAAGAAACATCTGACCTTAGCTGATACCTGCCTCTCATGTGGCACCAAATTCTAGCTATGGGAATAAACTCTGTATGTATACTGATCAAACCAAAATTAAAAAGACTATGAACTCTCAACGAGAAGCAAGTCTCTTCACAACTTTGAATTTTACAGTTAAACTGTCATCTCATCCTACAATATTAAGAATATGCATGCAAGATTCTTCAAAAATAAAATTCAAATACTTTTAAAAGCCTAACAAAATGTAGTTTATATTAAAAATTTTAAAATAAGTAAAATGTTAGTCTTTCATGAAAAATATGTTAAATTTTAGTACATAAATCTCAGATCAATTGTATTGTATGATACACTACTTTTATCCTAGATGCTATAGGACTGAAATCAACTGTAACACACATAAACCCACACACATATACATCCTTGAGAAGACCTGAGAAATTACATAAAAATAAATATAACTTCCATTAAAATATATACTAGATTTTTTAAAAAACAAAAACCATTAGTCTCACCACCATAGATGGTTTCTATATATGTTATCTATTAAGATTCTCAAAGAATGTAAGAAGCTTGCCCACACTTCTTTGGCACAACCAAAACTCTTACATCCAAGTTAAAAAATAGAACACAGCACTGAAAATGTTTTTAAACAAATGACCACATATTTAAAATCTTGTATAAATAACACACAAAAATCTTGTTTTATTTTTGACATGGCATTGTCGAAGATGGAGCAGTACTAAGGATGAAAACAATTTTACTTATACTTTGAAAATATGGATGCTCTCTCTTCTCTCCTCTTCTAGAAATGTATGCTGCACATCTGCTGTATTCTTGAATGGAATGAACAGCATATGCCCTTCAACTTTTCCCTTCCCATCTGTCTGGGAGACTCTGACAAAGGGACATTTCTCTCACAGCTGTAATGGCAAATCTGGAAACCCCTCACACAGGCTCAGACCATGTTCTAACCCATTAAGCATCTTAAAGAGCATGTACATTTTAAAAATTACGTATGGCTCATGCTTCAATTTAATGTATATTGACAAGTCTCAGGGATTGAAACATCTCATTGGCAGTTAACAGTTCAAGGGAGGGAAGTTATTTCTGGCATTCTTAATCTCAAAAATATAAAAGAATACTATTCATTGTAGTCATAGAAAAAGTTGGAGACAGTTCTATTTAAAAACATATTTACCATAAACACAAGGAAAACAAATAAGAAAATAGATTGTGCTGTGTCTTTGTAAGACTGTCCATTTTAAAATTCTTCAGGGTCAGGAAGATTTCCTATACAAATAAAACTAGACTTTTGTTCCTTTTGCTTTGAAAAATATTTACAGTGACATGGAACTACAGGCCTTGAAAGAGCAGCGTAGATGAGCAATAAAGAAAAAGTATTAATTTTCTGAGCATTTCAGTTTGTATCATGAAGTTATTATAGATCAACTATGGAAAAATCAGAAAACATTAGTAAACATCAGCCCTCATGTAAATCACATGAGATGCCAAAGTATTATACACTCCATGCGGTAAAAACTGTACATGTATGTTCTGTGTATCTCTTACACTGCAAAATTTACACTGTAATATTTTTCATTTCTCAAAAAGCTGAGCTGAAAACTGTCTCTTTTCTTCTTCTGCCAGAGGAGATGCAGTGACTGTGTGGTAAGCTCCATGCATCAGTTCACAAGCATCCTGCCAGACTTCAGCAGTGGTTTTTACAGACAGTACATAAAAAATGCACCAAAGCAGACAGCATCACATTTTCTTCTGGATAGCATCATGGTAAGGATGTGTAGCTGCGAGTCCACAGGCATGAGGTTACAGAACTGTGTTCTGGTTCTGGAAGTCTGCTTGGTCTCTTTCACGCAGCCATACTGTCCCGTATTTGATCCACCCGAAGGGAAAGGTCCCTGAAAGAGGGACGCTGGTTTACATTGTTGTTCCAACACTCTGTCATGATCACATAAATCTGTAAAGTAAAAAAGTTAAACCAAAGTTAGAATGAACCAAAGTATCATGCTAGTTAGACAATGATACGAATTTGGAAATCTCAGTTAATTTACCTAGGCCTTGAAACAGCCATCTGTATATATTTTCAATAAAACAGAAAGAAACTGGATAATTACTGTGGATTAAAAAATTGTTGGATCAGGGAGATGGCACAGTAGACAAACAGGACTACGCATAGAACCTAGTCATGAGAGTCAGTCCTGGGACCATGCAAAGAGCCAGCATAACTGCACTAGTCTCTAATTCCAGCACTCCTAAGACATGAGAGGCAGTCATGAGGCCCAAGCAGCCTGGAGGGCTCAGCACAGCAGCAGAACAACAGAGTGTGCCTTCAGCAAGGCAGAAGGCAAGAACCAGACCCAGAAGGGTTTCCTCTGACCAATGTGCACTGTGGTAGGGATGCTTGTACTCACATGCCCCCACCTCCCCAACTCCCCCACACATACCAGGATACCTACCTCCACAACACACACAGCAACACAATCACACATACCCCCCCACACACACCAAGACACACACTCACAATATTCACACTAACCACACACACACACCCCTTTTTCTTACACATGCATAGACACACACCTATAAGACACATGCTCATACTCACATCATGCATACACACAAAAGAATGAATGAATTACTTTAAAACTTGTTACCTCATCTGGACACCCTTCTGGTCTCGGCAATCTTCCATTATTCTTCAGTAGCTCTATCAAATGGAACACAATCATTTGTCCTTGTTTATCATTGCCGATCATTCGCATAAATTCCTGAAATACAAACCCATTTTAAATAACTTGCTAAACAAAGTTTGCAAGTTACACTAACAAAACAAATGCAAATTAAGATAAAATAGATATAAGAATTTTTATATTAGGTTGGTCAAATTTCATTAAACATAAAATGTGAATATAGGGAATTCCTCAGCCCTCCCACTGCTGTGAATATGTAACCTGATGCAGCTCTTCTTCTGAAATGATCAATAGTGACTTACTAACTCATAACCTCTCACTGGCAAGTATACTTTTCTTCTAACATGATAGCCAGAAACAAAAGTATTTTTATGTATAAAAATGGTAAATGATTATCCAGAAATATGCAACATTATGTCAGAAAACTATTGGATAATTAAAATCATTACACACTTGTAGTAAGTAACTATAGATAAAGTGAAATATATTATTAAACAATGTAATAACAGAACATCAGACTTCACAGGAAGGTTATAAAGCTCAATTGTATAAAACAATAGGTATTTGTAAAGTTATACTTTTATATACAAAATAAGTCTAAAGTAAATGTTACAAGATTAAAATGGTTATCTATAAGTAATTTCATTAAAATAATTTTTATTTTTCATACTTCCCTATATTGAAAGAAATATATATACTTCTAAAAGTTTGTTTTAGGTTGTACAATGCTTCCTAGAGTAGACGTGCATACTCAATGTAATTTCGATGCCATTGAGGTGTCCTGGAGCCTGGAGTGCTGGGATGAAGGGCTCTGTAAGAGAGCAACTCCAGTGTGTCCTAGCCCCCGTGAGAGCAAGCTCCTTTACAGTAAGAGGAAGGCTGGCCCTCCTGGCTCTCAGCTGAAGCCTTGCCTGGTGATCTGTTTTTGCAGTTAGTTCTCTTTCTTCTTCTCTTTCTTCTACGCCATGTTGTAATGAACCCAAAGGGTCCTTGGCTTCATACTGAAGTTTTAATCTCCACAACTGTGAGCTTTTCTTTATGAATTATACTCAGTATGATGTATTTTGTTACAGTCACAGAGACAATGGACAAGAGAATACACTGAATTAAGTAAGTTTATGGTTATTTTGTTGGGTATTGTTGAATATTGTCCCCAAATAAATAATGAAGGGGTTCTAAACTAGGTCCTAGACATGTTACTCTTCTTTGGATAATGCCTTTCTTGTGCTTAAAGCAAAAGTTAAACAACAGGAGAGCGCTCAGGGAGTTAAACAACTAAAAAGCACACTGACCACGGGTGGACTCTTACTCTTCTCAATGTATGTGAAAAGTTCATAAAGAACCACTCCAAAGCTCCACACATCTGAGGCCACAGAGAACTTGCTCTCGGTCAAGGATTCAGGTGCATACCTGCAATATTGGAAATCATTTAGAAGAGTTACTTCATGGAACGACACGTTACATTGAAAGAGGAAACAAACAAATGGCAAACACCCGGGGGAACCAAGGGACGAGAAGGCATGTGATCTGCTCCACGGACCTTTCCCGCTCGGCCTTTGCTATCCTGTTCTCCCCAGCGATGAGAGACAGCTAGGACTCTGATCCATGTTGGTAGTGGGTCCTCTAACAAGTCAAAAAGCCCGATCCTGAGACGCTCTGACACATAAAAACCTAAACACACTTATTTGTTGTTGGCAGCACCAGGCGTTAAATGACAAGTTTTTCTAAGAACTGAAATGTGAGATGCTCTTCCTTAAGTTGTTCTTTTAAATAAATCCATATTAAAAATAGGGGGAGAAATACAGCTTCTAGCCAGAAATGTAACTTGAAGCCTTAAGAATGAGGAAGGGAGGGGCTGGAGAGATGGCTCAGCGCTTAAGAGCACTGGCTGCTCTTCCAGAGGTCCTGAGTTCAATTCCTGGCACCTACATGGTGACTCACAACCATCTGTAACTATAGTCCTGTGGGGTCTGCTGCCCTCTTCTGGTGTATAAATTTACATACAGATAAACACCTAGATACACAAAGTTCATAAATGAATAAATCTAAAAAAAAAAAAAAAAAAAAAAAAAAAAAAAAAATCAGAAAGGGAGTGATTATGAAAGAGAACACGGAAAATTCAAAGCCATAGGACGATGGTATCCCAGTCAGGGGTGGTGGGCAGTGGACCATGAATGTCATAGTTCCATGGTCAAGCATGTCTTTATTATAGAAATACCTACAGAGACCTGTTTGACTGGCTAGGCTGAAAACATGAACAAGCCTTAGAGGCAGGTCACTCTCTGTGAGTTCAAGACCAGCCTGGTCTACAGAGCAAGCTCTAGGCCTACCCGAACTACACAGAGAAACCCTGGCTCCAAAAACCATATATATATATGTTTATATATATGTGTATGTATGTGTGTGTGTTTATATATATGTTTATATTTATTTAATCTTTAACCTTTTTTTCAAAATCCAATTCAAGTTTTACTTGCACAAGTCCTTCCATAAGTAGTTAACCTCAATAATCGCCTGCTTATTGTACATCTAGACTTATAGTTGTACTATACAAATATACAACTGGTATGTAATCTATTAGCAAACTGTAATCTCCTTAAGACAATGCTATTATCCTACATCCTAAAGTGCATTTCTCCCTCCTTTTAAAAAACTGGACAGGTTTTTCCATGTGCCCAGGCTGGCTCAAATTCATGGCCTTCCAGGCTCAGCCTCTCAAGTACTGAGATTACAGCCATGCTGTTCTTATGTTTTTGTTTTTTAGTTTTAGGGTTTTTTTTTTTTTTTTGGTTGGTTGGTTGGTTGGTTTGGTTTGAGCAAATTAATGTCTTTGCAATTAATGTCTTAATTACATATTTCCAACCCCTGGATACATTTACGACATAATGCCCCTTCACTTAGACAGAGATAAGTCAAGTCAGGAAAGACTTATTTTCTCTGTGGGTCTTAAGAGTAATACTCTTCCCCTCCTTTTTTGTGTGGTATTTAAGGAACGTGTATATTTTATGTCTCTTTGAAACGCTGTCAGTTTTATGATCCAGAAACATATTTAGCAATTACCTAGGAACTAGCTTTTGGAAATAATCATCAAAGAAGGCAATGGCCCTTTCTTCTGGTTTCTTGGGGAGGGGAGGAACCCAAGTTGGCCAGAGCCTCTCTTCAAAGTGCTAGCCCATGTCACAGTATGTTGAGACCAGTACCCAGCACCTTGGAGTCACACAGTCACCAAGGGAACTTAGGATGCACTATGTGTGACAAACAGTGCGGTTAGGTCCTTCACTGTCCAGTAAACTTGTATGCAATGCGCTATTTCATTTCTGCCTGAGTACAGAGAAATATAAGATTTCTTTCCATCTTGGAGATCTCTTATGACACGGGGAGTGTTTATAGCAACAGCACACCCATACTTAATCCTAATTCAACAATAGAACCTTCCTGTCACCTGCTTTCATAGAGAGGTTTTGAGCTGAGAAAAAGGGTTGGCCTCAATTGTATTTCCGTCAACATTTCTTTTCTCTCTTCTAAATGTAGTTTCCTACAGTTCTACCATTTAACCCCTCCCTGTCTGCTATCATGTTTTCTGTAGATGGTATTGCCCATGTTTCTACTGACATCTCCAAAGCACAGTCCATTCTCATGCTCTAACTGGATCTCTCATTTCCACACTAAATACCTACAGGCAAACAGAACTCCATCTTCCCAAATACTGCAGTGTTTTACTTTGATTATACAATACATTGAATCACAATCTATACCCAAGAAAGGATTATTAGGAATTTTTTTAAAAGACTTATTTATTATATATAAGTACACTGTATCTGTCTTCAGACACACCAGAAGAGGGTGTCAGATCTCATTACGGATGGCTGTGAGCCACCATGTGGTTGCTGGGAATTGAACTCAGGACCTTTGGAAGAGCAGTCAGTGCTCTTAACCACTGAGCCATCCCTCCAGCCCCTTAGGAATTTTTTAAAAATAGTTTACATGTGTTTATTTGTGCATGTGTGGAGGTCAGAGACAACTCATAGGTTTATGATTTCTCCTTCCACCTTGCAGATCATGGAGAATCTAACTCAGGCCTGCTGTTGAGCCACTGGTTGGCCCAGGAATTATTTTTAACTCTCCTATTGCTGTGTGCAATGAGCTACCACGCCTTTTCAGTATGGTCTGCTAGCTTCTTCTCTCTCCATCATTACAGTCCTAGGCCAGACTATTGCAGAGTAAGCCAAAACGCACAAAGACTGTCCAAATGACGTCTGTAATAAGAACAGCACAAGCCTTCCCTGTAGGTTCAAATCTCTGCTTCAACATTTTTTTCAAATATTGAGGTAGAAGCACTTGTCCTCGAGCTCTTAGCACCAACCCTAAAACATATTGGACATGCCAAGGGATTAAAGCGAAACAGCATCTTGAGTAATTAAAGCACTGGGGAGGTCAAAGAGTTATTCTTAAAATAAATCAAGCTTTAAAAAAACCATAACTAACCTCTATGGATAAAAACTACATGTGATTCCTTTCATATTTAAATTCTGTTTGCTAGGATTTGACTGTGTTCTCTCCAAAATTCAGGTGTTGCAACTTGATGGCCAATGTAGTTAGTGTAAGTAAGGGGGCTTCCTTAAGGAATGAGGCCACGGGATCCTTGCTGGGGAATGAGAGTAAGGAACTCCACAACAGGCTGCACAGCTCCTGCCCTTCCTCCCACCCTCCGCCACCAGCGATGATGAGGAAAGACTGATGTACTCAGCTTCATCCTGACCGCCCGCCCACCCCTGTGCCTTACGTCTCCACATACCCAGGAAGCCAGGTGCCCAAGCTTATATTGTTTAGTGGCTTTTACTATGACCAAAAGAAAAATAAGACATGGATTTAAATGTCAGGAAAGAGCGTCACACAGGAAAGGCTCTGCAGCACATTTCACTGGCTTCATAATGACTATGGAAGCACATATTCTCTGTGCTATTCTGGATCATTGACATCACGAGTCAAGCACTGGACCTTATGTATGCTACTACCAGTATGCTTGAATTTATTGTTGTGTAGGTGCGTACTATGTGTGCCTATGTGTGTCTACAGAGGGCAGGAGACAATCATGAAGATTTGGTTCTCTCCTTCCACTTTCTATATGGATTTGGGGATCAACTCAAGTCAACACAGCAAGCACCTTTTTAGGTGAGCCACTTCACTGGCCTTCTACTGCTAGATTTTAACAATGACATTTCACTTGCAGCTCTGGCTCTGTGGGTAGGATGATACTGACTTCAGGTCCCTAACTCATGTAAAAGCCAGGGAGAGCAACCTATAGGCCAAGCTCTGAGGGACAAAAATAAGCACTTCTGGGGACTTGCTGGCCAAAATGGCAAGTTCAACGTTTAGTCTTATCTCAAAAACTAAAGTGGAAAAGTGAATACAAAATACAACCTGATGCTAACTTTGGGCTTCTGCATAACACAAACACACATAGGAGTGCAGGCTCATGCTCACACACACACACACACACACACACACGCATACACACACACACACACACACACACACACACACACACA
>NW_022196904.1:160590936-160615728 GCF_008632895.1 Mastomys coucha | reverse complement strand
TGTATAGCCTTGACTGTCCTGGAACTCACTCTGTAGACCAGGCTGGCCTTGAACTCAGAAATCTGCCTTCCTCTGCCTCCAAAGTGCTGGATTAAAGGCGTGCGCCACCACTGCCCGGCCATTCTGGTTTCAGAGTTTTTCAGACTCTGGAACATTTTCTCACATAAATGTCTGTCAGTGAAGCTTCCCTACTACATACCCGAGGCCCCGAGAGCCACGCCCGTGTCTGAGATGGCTCATGCTCAATGCCTTTTCATTTTGGGTTTTCAGGTTAGGGCTATTGCATCTCTAATAATCACAGGAATATATATTCTCCATGGGTTGTAATTAGGATTCCTGAGAGGCTGGAGAGATGGCTCAGAAGCTGAGAACACACACTGCGTTCAGAGGACCCAGTTCAGTTCCCAACACCCATGCCAGGTGGCTCACAACCACCTGTTGTTTTTAAGAAGGATTGAGATAATACATGAGATGCATTTAGCTCAATACATATTAGCTCAATACAAAGCATATGATAAATATTGCTATTATAGGGAAAGGTGCTAAACTGGACATTATTAAATACTATATATTAAGTAACAGTAAAGATAAAGTTTGAAGAAAGCTCTCTCATGTTTTGCTTCATCACACTAAAAACTGCCATACTCACCAGAATATGGGGCTCTCCCCTGGCTCCTTTACTTTGTAGTATTCTTTGTCCTGCGGCAAGACTTTGGTTAACCCAAAGTCTCCTATCTTAACCCTGTTCTCGTTTTCCACCAATATGTTCCTTGTTGCCAGGTCCCTGTGGATATACCTTTTTGTACCAAGATATTCCATGCCCTATAACCAAAAAACATATTTTTCTTTTAGTAGTCATACAAATATAATTTATACGGCTGTATTCCTACAAGTTCTCCTTATTAGTTAAGAACAAGTTTGTATGACTTGAGTTAGTTCATCTACAAGCGACATGTAGGATGCTGGGTACCTTGCATATCTGAGATGTGTACTGCAGAAGTTTTTTGTGATCTATCCGTTCTTTATGCTTTTGGAGATAGTCTCGTAAACTTCCATATGGCAAATATTCCATAATTAATCTTAGGTTGCGCCGACCTTTTAATATACAAAAAGAACATAATGTTTTACTGTGCTGTATTTTACTGACTAAATACTAGGAAAAAAACTATATGTAAATGATTTAAGTATATACAAAATCTGGGTCCATGATGATAAAAGTTAATCACAAATTAAAGGTGATATAATAATTAAGAATATAGGTTTTCAATCCAAAATTTTAAAGAAGCTTTATAAATATTCTTAAACCTTCTTTAATTATTTTTGCAAATCTAAATGAGCTGATAAGGAATTTTTTCATTATAACAAGTATCTAATAGAAAAATATTTTAATAGATTATATAGAGAAATGAATTTTGTTAAAAAAAGTTAACACTTCTCCCTTGAAGAAGTGGTGAGAAGGATGATTAACCAACCAGTGAACTTACTGATGTAGTTACAGCCCCAGATCTCCCTGCACGTCGCCACAGTCTCTCTCGGGCACTAGCAACCTACTACCTGGATGACAAAGAGTCGCTGTGCAGTTGAGACAGGTTTGACTGGCAACATACCCGCACTGTAGCACACTCCCTTGTACTTCACAATGTTGTCATGCTGCAGGGATTTCAGGATTTCAATCTCCCTTTCAAAGTCTCTGAGATGCTCTTCAGTGCTGTGCTGGAGCTTCTTGACAGCCACCACCTCTCCCGTGTTGTCCTGCAGCGGGTCGTAGCGGCACATCTCCACACTCCCAAAGTTACCCTAAACCACACGGACATCAGATGCAAGCCAGACGTATTCAAGACATATTACTTCCTAAATATGCAGAAAATGCTGGCAGCTAGAGCTAGTAGAAATAATTCTCAGCTTATGTTAGACAACTTTCGGAGCAAGAAATGGAAATATTATTTTAAAAACTGGGTAGTGTGCCTATAAACAACTTCCTAGAGATGAAGTAGTACTCTTTGAAAAGATAGTTAACAAGTTGTGAACACTAGTTACTAAAGACAAATCAAGGTACACGAGGAGTTGTGGTAAGTTTCTATGACTGACTCCCGGTAACCTTTTTTCTATTTCACTGCATCTTAACTCTGCTGTCAGTAAATGAGGACTGTTCTGTTAGTGAACGTGGCGACTCAAGGTCCTATACTCTAAGGAGATTATTTCTCCCAAGACGAAGTTGGGAAGCAAACACAACACTCTATGGTCCCTCCTTACTTACACTAACTTACTCTGAACTACTAACTTCCTCTTCCAAGAGAGAGAAACAGAAGGACTTCAGTTTGGGAAGTACTACGTAGTTTAAAATCCATCCTCTTCAAAGGTGTTTGAATGCTCTTTGCATGTCAAAGGACCTGAAGTACTCTTCAGTACAGTATATTTAACAGAAAATTTCTCTAATACTCAACAATTAAGCTTTTTTCCTCTACAAATACCCCTTAAATTTTTTGTGAAAAGTATATTTATTAACTCTAGCCCAAAGCCTTTTTGTTTCTAAAACATGATGTTTGATACTATTCTATTTGAAAACGTATGACAGTTTACCTTGCCAAGTTGCTGTAGAAATTTCAAGTGTCTCTCTTCAAACTGTGTAGGGTCCCTGTCTTCAAAAGCACCAGAAAATCCTAGGGCACCTATTCTCATGTTTGGGAGCATGTCATTTTCTGTTAGTAGTTCATAATCTGTAGAAATAAGGAGTGACACCATATTAAATTAGCAAATACATTCTCTGGGGAAAACTGATATTCAAGCTAAGAAGCAGAATGAGTTTAGAATATTAAATAACACAGGGAGATGCAAAATTATTTAGATTATATTCATAGGGGCCTTTAATTATTACCCAGACTTTCAAGATAGATTTTTTTCAAAAGGTAAAATACTATTTTCCAAAACAGGCAGTTTCAGTATTCACAAAGTAAGGTTCTACTCAACCCCCGTAGTGAGAGAGGTTAGTCCTGCCAGCTAGCTGTGGGGCAGGTGTGTATTTATCTCAGTACTCTACAGGTAGGGACATATAAAAATAAGCCTATCTCATGTTTACACAAACAAGTCAATTACAAAATAGATGGGAAATAGAAACACCAAAAGGAGCCTTGTAGCCGAGTAAAAAATGTGATCAGATAAACGTGCTTCTCATTAACTAAACATACAATGAATTCTAAAACTCTTGTTTTAGACACAGAAAATAAATGTTTTCTTGTTCACAAAATAAACAAGTAAATAAAATTAGGTTATAAACAGAGAAAAGTTCTTTTTAAAAACTAAAGACTGCCCAGTCAAGTAGGACATATAGACAGCAAGACATCAAAGACACTCTCAGATGGAACTACAAGAACCTATCCAATTAAAGCTACAGTGACAGAAAGTCAGTGGCCAGTGAGACGGCCCCTCAGTACTCACCCGGAGTAAACAGGCTGTTAAGGTCACGGATGACAGCTCTGAAAGCAGGCCTGAAGTCTGGCTCATAATCCATGCAATTATTTATAAGGTTTGCTAATTCTGTCCACTTGGGTGCAGGGAGCTGATGCTTATCTTCATAGAACTGCAGCTTCTATAGTTAAAGGGCAAATGGTAAGATGCATTCCACAGTGCTGTTACTCCACTTTCTTTTCACAATTAGAAGGGCTAGGAAAGCTCACATCCCGGGAAGAAACCTGAAGGATCAGAGTGCCTCTCCTTCAGCCTGTGTGAACTTACTCTTTGGGAATCCAGGGCACTCAGAGGCTTATCTCCTCCACTGCAGATCTCCCACAGAGTGGTCCCAAAACTCCACTTGTCTGTTGCCAGACTTAAATTTTTAGGATTTTCAATGCATTCAGGTGGTACCCATGGTATTCTCTCCTGAAGAACTTTGAAACAACAGGAACAAACTATTGTTAAATAAGCTCCACAACCATTATTTTATATGTGAAGAGTTTCAAACTCATTTGAATAATCAAGTCTTTTGTGGATATACAGGACTGACTCACATTTACTAAGTCTGAGAGGGGGCTGAACCTTGAAATCCTACTTTAGTAACTCAGATTTAACAATTCATATCCACAAAGACTGAGAAATTTCCCACAGAGATGTATTTTTAAGAGTGTTGTTAGAGTTAGTATCCTGTGTAATGATTTTAGATCAACTAAACTTCTTTCCATTAATTAAGTGTCTCACCGGCACACCACTTCCACCACTTTCCCATTAGTCCTGCCTCTCTCTACCACAGAAAGAAACATACAAAACATACTAAATTTGCCTTAAGATTTATTCTCAATCTTCAAAAAATAATAATAATATATATACATATATATAACACATATAAGTAACGTTCAATCGTTGATGGGTGTTTTAACAACTTAAGGGCTGAGGTCACTATGACTGGCAGAGAAGCAATGCCCAACAGCATCATTGCAGCAGACGAACGATTAAATTATACCAAGCAGTCTCGGTATGAAATTGGTAGACTGGGTAATGTTCAAATCATGGAATTTCCCAAAGAAAGTTTCAGTAGTCCTTAACACCACTGCAAAGAAAGTATCTCAGGAAGGAAGGAGCAGTATAAATCTCTCTGCTGGGATTCTGATAAAGATAAAAAGATAAGAAAACGAGGATAATATTCTACCTTTTGGTAAAGCAATATGGATTTTTTTTTTTTTACATAATGAGGAGGTTAAATAGTTCATTAGTTCCTCTCTCCTTTACCATATAATTTGTTTTTTCTATTTAACTTCTCATTCCAGAAGGTAAATTTCCTCAAATGAAGATCTTAAATCCCCATGAGGTTTTCCTTTCTGCACTACTGTTTGATTATCAGTGTCCTTATTTTTCAGTCAGCTATTAAAGTTAAGTGGCAATGGCTAAACCAGAATACTGTATACCAATGCACAAAATCTGATTAATATGGATTCTTAATTTAGAAGATTCAGGTAGAAAATTAGTTAAAATACAGCTGGCAATATGGCTTAAGTGGATAAAGGTACTTGCTGCCAAGCTCAAGACCAGAGGTTCAACCCTGAGCTCCCGGTGGAAGGAGAGGGCCAACTCCCACTGGTTGCCCTCTGACTTCATACCTGTGTGTGCCACATGCACGCCTCCTTCCATACACATAGATTCACAAAAGAATACTTCAGTGTATGATAGCATGTTTTTTTTTAAAAAAAAGATTTATTTATTTTATGTATATGAGTACCCTGTAGCTGTCTTCAATACACGAGAAGAGGGCGTCAGGTCCCATTACAGATGGTTGTGAGCCACCATGTGGTTGCTGGGAATTGAACTCAGGACCTCTGGAAGAGCAGTCAGTGCTCTTAACCACTGAGCCAGCTCTCCAGCCCCATAACATGATTTTTTACAAAAGGAGAAATGAACATAGTCACAATTTAACCCTGACAGTTTAAATTACTAAAAGTAGCAGCTAAATACCATTAGTAAGCAAGAACATTTAAGAATGCTGAACACAACTGATCCAGAACTTACTGTCCTTTGGTAGAACTGTAATGCTAATGCCAGGATCACTAAGTTTGATGAAAGGTGGATTCCCTGTTTTCCTGTCTTCTTCTCTGATAAGCAGGATATTTTTGGCACACACATTCCCATGAATAAGAGATTTTTCTTCCTATTAAAGTTAAGTGCACATGCATTCAAATATCAATATACAAATATATGTGCATAGAATATGCCCAAAGCTACAATGCAGATTTAAAGAGGACAAAATATAGCATAGTTAATATGGATGTAGAGCATACTTTAGACAGTAAAAGGAGGTCTTCGGTTTCCTTAACTGATGCAATAATCTATACCCACAATGAAATGAGCATTACTTTTTAAAGGACTCTCCAAATGAGAAGCACTTCTAGGTGGTAGCTAACATTAGGAAGGACACCTGCCAGTTCAATAAATGTAGACTAATAAGTGGCAGACACTCTGGCAGTCTGCTCCTATCAATACTGCTTTTTCACACATGCTGTTCAATGCCTATCAATACCACAGCCTACTTTCTGCTATCACAGCAGCACAATATGTGTCCATAAACACAAGTGATATAAACTATGGGTGTCTACAGTAGTTGCAGGAGGCTGGTGGAGGCAGCACTGACTTTCACAGCTGATGTAATACCTCCATGTGCATAGCCATCCCTTTCACAGCTGATGCACTATCTCCATGTGCATGACAACACCTTTCACAGCTGATGCACTATCTCCATGTGCATGACAACACCTTTCACAGCTGATGTACTGCATCCATGTGCATGACAACACCTTTCACAGCTGATGTACTGCATCCATGTGCATGACAACACCTTTCACAGCTGATGCACTATCTCCATGTGCATAGCCATCCCTTTCACAGCTGATGTACTGTATTCATGTGCATGACAACACCTTTCACAGCTGATGCACTGTATCCATGTGCATGACAATCCTTTTCAATGTCTAACAGAATGACTGACTCTGCACTCATTCCAAGACTTCCTTCTGGTTGCCAGGTTAAAACAATTATAGTACTTTTACAAAATAAAACAGGGAGTTTTAGTTAAGAAGAACTCAGGAATCACTTACCAGAAAATGCATGGCCCATGCCAACTGCTTAGCTACTCCAAGTTTCCATAATATATTTATGGAATTTTTGTTTTTTTTCAGGTATGTATCCAGTGATCCGAATTTTACAAACTCTTGAACCAGAATGTCTGCATTAAAATATAGGTAATGATAAAGCTCAAGTATACATCCAATTAAAAATGTATAATTCAAAATTTCAAAGTACTTAGGTTATTTGTAGATACAATAGGCAAATAAATTAAATTAACTCTACTAACATAAAGAAAACAATAAATACATATCACTGTATTTGTTTTTAGCTTATTCACAACAGTAAGAGGTAGGATCCTAAACAATGCATACCTAACATATAATTTATATATAACATACTATTTATTATACAGTGCAAATATATATACTCCACCATAACTGGGGAACCTACCTAGTGCCAATATTCAGTCACTTCAATCAGTTTCATTAATAATTCAGTCTATCATTTATGTATGTTGTTTTCATAACTCCAAATAAATTTGAGCTGAAAGGACTAGTTGTTCCAGTGTTACACGAGTCACCCATAATCTGTATTGTTATGTGCGCACAAAGCTTGTATTTGTTTACTGTGATCCTCATCCATCACTTGGGCATTACAATAAGACATGCTAACTCTATTCTACATTTTCGCTTTAAACACCAGTTTACTTTTTTTTCACAATCTATAACTGAACAGTCCCAGAATGCTTTCAAGTTCAACATCTGTAATTCCATGGTTCTGCTGATACCTCTCGTAGTCCTAAATAATAAGGACTCTGAGACTGGTTATGCCATTAACAAAGAAAAGCAGGTGGTTTTACTTACTCTCCTCTCCACACACACATACTCCATAATTCAAAACCAAATGCTTGTGAGAAAGCTGACTCATCATGCTTGCTGCTTCAAAGAAAGACTAAAGGGAAAAGAGGGAGACAAGAAGTGTGAGGGAATTTCTGTCCAATGATGTCTGTAAGCATACAAACTTCAGAAAGACACTTTGACTTGAGAGAAGCAGTGTGTGTCCTACTCTCAGCTGGGTGATGGGGTATTTCTAGCTTGATGCCTTCCAAGTTTATTTTTATGAAGATGAAACTGGAGGAGTCTGTAAAGCTCTGAGTAGCTACAGTATATGTAGCCTCCGTATATGTAAAGATTTAATAATACCTATAACACAACACTGAAAGCAATTAGTGTATTAATGTTATTTTAAAAATCCTATTAATTTTAGGCTGGGATGATGTCTCAGTGGTTAAGAACACTGGTTGCTCTTCCAGAGGACCAGGGTTTGGCTCCTGGCACCCACAGGGCCATTAACCACTGCTTCTAACTCTAGTTCCAAAGGATCTTATACCCTCTTCTGACTTCCACAGGCACTACATACATACATGGTACACAGACAAAACAACCATGGTATACATACAAAACAACCATGCACATAAAGTAAAAATAAAGTAATTAAAAAGAAATAACTGAATAAACCCTAAGGATAAAATTTACAGAAAAAAATGAAATTCTCAAATATGCTGTAGTCTCCTCATCATGCAGTCATAGATGCTCCTTAAAAAATAAAAAATAAAAAATAAAAAATCACAGTTTTGATGGACCTCTAGGAGCTGATGAAGGAGCCCTAGCATCAGAAGGAATGCAATACGGGGCAGTCTGTTTTTACTCTGTGTACTCCCACCCACCTCTTTCTCCAACTAATCATCAGCAGGCCAGCTTGTCCCTGCTCTGCACAGAATATTTTTCCTCACTCCTTTCTTTTACTCTTTTTCTCTCAAAGAAGCCAGTCTGCTGTGCGCACCTCCGCCTCCTGGGACACAGACCCTCTCTGCATCATTTTAGCACTCTCTCTGCAGCCTGCCCTTTGCCAGAAGTGCCCTCCCCTCCTTCTCTCTTCCCATTCCCACTTCTACTTCTCCTCTCTCAGCGCCACCCAGGAGTCTAGGGTGGCTTTCCTTTCTCTTTCCACGTACCCATAATGTTTCACACACAGAACTGTCAGTGTTCCTTTACTTCTTAAAATAGTTAGTGCCGTCGGGCAGTGGTGGTACATGCTTTTAATCACTATAAGTACTTGGAAGGCAGAGGCAGACAGATTTCTGAGTTCAAGGTCAGCCTGGTCTACAGAGTGAGTTCTAGGACAGCCAGGGCTACACAGAGAAACCCTGTCTTGGAAAACCAAAAAAAAAAAAAAATTGTTAGTGCTATAGCCTGACTATTGCTCTCTACTCACTGTGGGTCTATTCTGGATAGCAACTGCTGCTGAGGACAATATTCTATTTTATAGATATTTTATAGAATAGAATCGGGTGCCCTAATCAGCACTCTAACCAAGTGCATTATATATGAATGAAATCATATATAGAATAAATACATTCTAAAACAAGTAAAGTGGAGAGGAATAAAGACACCCAGTGTTGATCTCTAGCACACACACACACACACACACATACATACATACACATACACACACACATACATACATACATCATAAGCCCCACACATAACTCCTAAAAATAGAACTTCCACATGACCCAGCTATACTAAATCTGAGCATAAACCCAAAGGACTGTGTATCCTACTACAGAGATACCTATACATCCATATATATATTGTTGCTATATTCACAACAGCAAGGAAATGGAATCAGCCTCAAGGCCCATCAACTGATGAATGGATAATGGAAATACATATACATTATGACATATCATTTAGTCATAAAGAAAAGAAAAATTATTAAGTTTGAAAGAAAATAGAACTGGAAAAAACAGTATTAAGTTAGGTAACTCAGTTTGGCTCAAAGAAAAAATATCACATGTTCTCTTTCATATGAATCCTACCTTCTAACTTTTATACATATGAATGTACATGTATGTATAGAGTCTAAATACAAGCAAAGAGCTCATGAGAGGAAAGAGGGGGTAACAGAATGTGTAGGTATAAAAATGGAGGCTAGAGATGCAAAGATTGGTAGATAGAGAGGAGGGAGGGAGGAGAAAAGGAAGGGAGGACGGGAAGAGGGGAGAAAGAAAAAAGGGGAAGAAGGATAGAGGAGGGAAAGAGGAAGGGAAGAAGTATAGAAGAGGGAAGGAGGAGTGGAGGAAAGGAGAGGCAGGAAAGGGAGGAGACTGTGAAGAAAAACTAATGTGTGAAAATCCATAAGTAAATCAGGTATCCGTAAGCTAACCAAAAATAAAATAAAATAAAAACCACAAGAGTCTGAACAGAGGGATCTTGTGTTTATAGATAAAGCTGGTCTCAGAAGACATAGGTTGGTAAGTACCAGGGGTAGGATAGCTACCTATACATAGTTGGTCAGTGAGACCTGGGACCCTCAAGACAATACACACAATTACCATGGCTATTGGTTGTGCACCGGCCTGGACTGTAAGCGCCTATTGCTGAAGGTGCCATACATCTGAGTCAAAGGACATAAATAAATCATGCCAGAACTGGGCTGGAAGCTTCCTCCCTGCTAGCCAGCCCTCAAGGTGCTGGCTGCTAGGCCAAAACTGTCATGAACTACTCAACTATGGCTCCTGTATGCAATAATACCCATCAGCCAGACAAGATACCCCTAACAGCTCAATGGTGACACGGCTTTTAACAGATTGCTTTCTGATTAGATTTGAGGCCTGCTTTGCTGGAGGAATTCATGTCTGGAACTGTAAAGCTGGCCAAAAGTTTGTGACTGGGGAGGCTGTAGGCCTAAGTGGTGAAGCTGCTGCTGCTGTTTGGCTACATGAACATGGTATCTCCATCACACTGCCCTGAAAATAACTGTCTCTACCCATTAGACTAGTATTGTTGCCAGCTTTCGTCCTAACAAGCTTCTTTCTGCAGGGGTCAGCAGTGACCACAGAGACTGATAACTTGTCAAAGTACTGAGAATAAGTGACTCTCAAATTCTCAGCCACGAATAAGACATCTATATCACCCACTCTGTGACTGACTAAGAAATGTCCCCATACGGTTATGTTATGTGGTGCTGTTTGGGGAGATCATGGGACCTTTAGGAGGTAGAGCCTTGCTACAGGAAGTAGTTCATTGAGGATAGTCTTTGAAGGGTAGCATTGCTTCACACTTCCAGTTCTCGTTCCTCCTCCTGTCACCAGGTCATGCCTGCTCTGCTATGATGGACTCTTATCCTTTTGGATTGCAGGTGAAAATAAACTCCTTTATAATTTGCTTTTGGTTGTAATGTTTATCACGGCAATGGGAAAGTAAATAATATGCCCTACAAGGACCATTGTACGAGAAATCATGTGCCAGCAAAAGGAAGGGTGGTATGGAACACTCAACACTCACTCTGGGCTTCACATGGATGTCGCACTCTTGAAGTTAAAGCAGTTGTGTTTACCTGGCTAGATATACACAGGATTCAATACTCTTTTGTGGAGAGAGGAGGAGCTCATGGGGCCTACCACTCTCTAAGGACTTTACTGGTTGACAGGGGATGGACACATATCTCTTTAATGGTAAAGTGAGTATATTCCTGTAAATCAACCTTCACCCACACTCATGTAAGCAACCCTAATAAAGCTCACTAGGTCACTCAAAGACGAAACAGTAGAACAGAGGTTAGTTGGGAAGAGAAAGAAGATCATTGGGAGACATGAGACTAAATGCTTAAAATATATTCTGTGTGCATATAAATAGTTCATAATGAAACTTATTTCATGCATAATTAATATATGTAATAAAAGCATACAACTTTATAATTTTGAAGGCTCACATGTATTTAGTATGCTTATGAATACACATATCTACACAGTGTAAAAAGCCATGGGAAGGGCCGACCCAACAACCATACACACCTCCGAGTAGCTTCTATGTGCTTTATCGAGGACTTTCAAAAGAACTTCTGTCTCGTGCAATTGACCATAATCTCCAACTTCTCTTCTTACACCTTTAAAAATTTTTGTAAAAGTACCTTGGCCAAGGCTTTCATTCTTTAAAAGAAAAAAAGGAAAGTGGGAAGTGAATAAAGACAAATGAAGTAAAGAATTAGAAAATAGAAAATACATTCAATGACAAAAATGTTTTTAAAAATGGTAAACATTTTAAAACTGAACCTAAATTTGAGGTTTGAAATTCTCTATTCTTCTTCCTTAAATAATAATTAAAAACAAGGATTTAATGAAGTATATTTTGACTATTGTACTTTCATGTCTCCTACAATGGCTACAAATTATTGCACTTCTTAAAAAGTCAGCGCTTGCCTAAATTTGTTTACAAATGATCCTTCTTCCTAGGCTTTCCTCCTAGTATAATGCAAAGCCAGGACAGTATGGTGTGTGGGGGCAGAAGTCCGATTTGTTTCTTATCACTCGCCAGCTGCCCTTCGGGAGGTTATAGAATCCCTGTGCTTCTGTTACCTGGGGTGTTCCCACCCACCGCCCCTCCCTCTCCAACTTCTCCTTTTCTTTTCCCTATGTGGCCCAGGCTGGCCTTGAACTCAGTTTGCCTTGAACTCTTCATATAATGAGCAATAATACAAATGTCCTGTAGAACTGCTTTGATTAATAAGTGAATAAATACATGAAAGTACCAAAGCCTGAAATAAACTAGATGAACAGCTACCACCACTACCATGAGAACTAGCCTTTATCATGTTTCTGGTCAGAATAACTGTTGAAAAGCCTGCGTTCAGAAGCAGTGCTACCATGTTCAAATGCAAGCTCCACCACACAGTACTCCAACAGTCAACTTCCCCGGCTGCTCTCTGCATCTGTCATACCTGAAAAACAATGCCTTTACATTCTGCAGTTCCTCCCCTCTCTACTTCTACCTCTTTCTCTGTCCCTCTCCCTCTGCCCTTCTCCATCTCCCTTGTGTGGTCTGTTTCTCAGGCTGAAGCTGGGGAATTCACTATTGCACCCCAAGCGGGCCTCAAGCTTACTACCTTCCTATCTCTGTCTCCTGACAGGCATAAGCCAATATGCTTCATTTAAAAATTCTGGGGTATGTTGTTAAGTCTGATGCTGTGATTAAAGTCAGAACTTTGTACACACTAGACAAAGGCTATCGCTGAGCTCCATCAGGCCTGCTTTCCAGTCCCCTCGCTCTCATGTCAGAGGTGTGGGAAGAACCTGCTTTCTAAATGGTCTGTCAACTAAGTGGCAAGCACAACCACAGGTTTTACACACCTATTCCTTCTTTCCTGGATTCCGTCTTTAAGTAACACATCTTAAATGTTTTCATTTTACTGTTTTCAAGTCCTCTTCAAAGATACCTACATTTTATGGTCTATACTTGAAAGTTATATAAAATTATTAGAAGTTTAAATTTAATGTTTGTTTGGTTTGATGACGTCTACTTAATATTGGGTAGTTTGCCTGTGTTTTAGTGTTTTAATTAAAAGCTTATTCTTGAAGTGGTTTATCTAGGGGAATCCTGGACAACATGAGCTAAGAGAACATCTCTCTTTCTTTCCTTTTTTGGTTGTTGTTTGTTTTTTGTCTTGTTTTGTTTTTAAGGAAAGTTCTCATACAGCCCAGAATTGCCCTCATCTTCATATGTAGCTAAGGATGCCCTAAAGCTCTTCATATGTCTGCTTCTCTCCCCCAAGTGCTAGAACTATACTCCTGGATCAGAGTGTGTTTTTCAAAAATGTTGCATGTGTTTCTCCCAAGCATCTATGGTACTGTCTTTAACTTACTGGTTTAGTGATTCTCAGATCATGTAAGTAACATAACAAAGCCTAAACTCAAAAGCTTCTAAACTCCTCTTTATCCTCACTAAATCAATGAAAACAGACACTACTCATTTTCTTCTTGCGTAGACAAAACACTTCACACTCCATACACTGCATGCATACTCTTGCAGGTTACAGCTATATTCTGAGTTAAGTCTCACTTCTAACTCAAAGTCTCCCTTCTAACTCAAAATGCCCTTGAACAAACTAGGATCAGTCCCCTTTGTAATGACTTTCATTCTAACCTCTAGGACACAAAGACTAGCCTCAGGCTCACTCATACCACACACTAGTCAAGCCGTCACTTCCTACGGACTATTTTGTTTTCAGATCCTTACAGACAATCTACTGAATTCAGCTTACTTGCTTGTATACATGGGAACTAAAAGAGGTGTCTTTAACTTTTAAATTTCCAAAAGGAGTATTTTTAAACTTCTAAAAAGAGAATATAACTCCATTATTAATTAATTCTGCTAACTTATGCTGTAAGATTGGCATATTTTCTAAGATATATGAATTTTATAAATGATAAATCTTGAAATTCAAGAAAAAATTTACAAGTTATAATAAAACATGTCAAATATAACATGAATCAGCTAAGAAATTTAAGAAGACATCACTTTAAAGGAACAACAACAAAAAAAAAAAACCACCCAATTATCAAGATGGGCTTACAAATGTCAAATCTTCGTTCCTGATTTTGTGGAACACCATCTGATTCACATTATTGTGCCGCTGTAAGGTTGGCGAGATCTGAACATCAGAAATTCCATTTGTTCTCAAGACAAGAAGGTTTGACTTATCTGGAAAAGCACAAAGCATCTGTTTCATGTGGGGTAGGTCTGTATGCGACCAAAGCACAGCAACATTACGGCCTGCTCCAGGTGCGCGGCATGGGTGCTCTGCGTCCAGGGGGCTCTCAATAGCTAGCTGCTCAGTTATTTCAGGAATTTTATTACTCAACTCTGATTGAAAGACTCTTACTAGCTAACAAGTTCATTCAAACTTACAGTCACTTCTTAACAGAATTTATTTTCTGGGAATTTTAAAGAAATTATTTTAAGAGATTTACAATCTTGCTATTTCATTTTACAAACAAGAAACTGAAATCCTAAAAACATATGAAAGATATTAACATGCAGGAATTTGGTAGTGGAGTCTGGAAGTTCCGTAAGCAAATGGCTGGTAAGTTCAAAACAATTATCTTTAGAACACCTTAGAATGGAGCTTCTGTCACCCTCCTACTACATGTACCATAAAGCACACTAGAAAAATCAACTTGCTTTCACAGAGCCCTGCCTTTTGCCTACTTCTTTTCAAATCACCATCCACTGCATGCAGAGCATGACTAGTATCTCTAGATTAACTGGAGAGTTGTTACCTTTTGGCTTTGGGGGACAGCATTTGGTAAACTGGAAGATGATACTGTCTGAGCGCACAGTTTCCATCTGGTAGCAATTCAAAAGGTCCTTAAGATTACTGAAGTTCCTCTTAGTCCCACTGAGGTTGTATTCTCCATTCTCATTCTTCGTAATCAAACAGTGTTTATATTCAATGACATTTTCTCGCTATGTAAGTTTAGTTATAAAAAGGAAAAAAATCACAATGGTAATTATGCAGATTATTCAGCCAAAAGGGCTATGAAAACACAACCAACATAACATTTAGACGGTTAAGCTCTAAATTGTAAGGCAGTGCCTTGGGAAGACATTTAATTTAATCACAGTGCCACATCCTCCAGAAGAGCTCAGTAATTGATTTCAACAGAAGAAATGATGCCCAACACCATCACCATCTGCAACTAACAGCTTCCCTTGTCTAACACTGGTGCACCACACAGACCTTCATAAGCTCACTGCGCCCCCTACCTCTGTTCTGCCCAACAGCACACACCCTGATGTGATTGTATCCATCCCTTAACTCACTGAAGTGATAAAATACTTTATTGGTGAGGCCCTCCCTAACAGGACTAACTCCATTCTACAAGCAAAGAATATGCATTTCATTGTATACTATTCTATTTTTATAATTATCTCTACTATGGCATTTTTTAGTTCTATCTTAAAAGCATTTGTCTTATGTAATGAACAATGAACTACTTCATTTATCTTAATAATTTGACCTGCTTTATTACTGTATTCATCCAGTCTTGAGCAATTTATAAAATAACTGTTAATGCCTCAAGGCAATCTCATGCTTTTATATTTTAAAACATCTTTCTGAATAAATATTATATTTTCTGATATTGTCTATTTTTGTCTATGCTAATCACAATGCTTAACTGAATACTTTTAGTACACCTTAAAATTTTTTTTTTCCAACAGATTTTTGAAACATAGGTTTATATCATATATTCTCTAATTTCTTATCACACCTATTAGGCACAATGATAGACATAAAAAATTGAGCAAGTTAAGTAAATAATGTAACAGTTTACATAATGGTGAAATGATGAGATACCTGCTGCATTTATAGACAACTCCTTCTCTACATGTGCTGAGTACAAGATAGGTGCTTTTATGAAAATAATTGAATAACATCTTTACTTTCTATATTTTTGTAAAATAAATCTAGATGTTGCTACAAATCTTCTCAAGATTTAGAGTACATAGCTGTCTTACATATATTTTAAAGATATGTAGTTATGGATAAACAATCTTAGATGAGATCCAAATTCACATGCATTTAACAGTGAGGATCCAGTGCACTCTCACATTCAATTATGTCCCTGGTGCTCTGAATGTCCCAGTTAGTAGCCTATTCTAGAAATCAGAAAATGTTCTTTTCACTTATTTTCCTCTAAATGATTTGGTAAATATTTTCGGTTTTTGTAAGCAGGCTCCAATATACTTAATGAAACACCACTTGACACATGGCTAATACTCAAACATCAAAAAATAAAATGAATGTTAAAAGTAAAGACATTATAGTTATTTGTGTATTTACATTGACTTTATTGATTATTTATTTTACAATATATTAAGATATGCCAAGTATTACTATGCTAATTACCATCTCAAGAACAATGATTCTTAGTATTAAAAATAAAATCATTCTTGATGGAGAAATACAGATTGCACAACATGTTGCTATTAATAAGTGTGACACACTAACCTCAACAGCAAAGGTCAGAAAGTATTTGTTGAAGTCCTTAGGGCTACACCGCAGTACATAGAGTCCAGTCTGGTTGCCCGCCTTCTTTAGTTTGCTAATGGCAAAATCCATTCTACAAGTTAAGGAGAAATAACATGAATGGCAGCATGAACATGTAACCATGGCAAAGGCCACAACGACCACATAAAAACCACTTCTCACAACACTCCCTACTATATATATTTACAAAATCTGTTTTCAAGAGAAATAAGTGTATCAAGTTATTTTGTAGTGAGTTCAAACCAATTCAAGGAATAATTATATTATTTTAAGACACTATGAAACAATAAAACCACGAGGAAGATTCATACATTTTAATGTTCTGCTTTCTTTTTACAAACCGAATAACTTAAAAAATACAGTCCCATAAAATCTCTCATGACTCTTTATCACAGAAGTACTAATACAAAACTATCTTTCTATATTTACATCAGTATCAAATCTAGCAGATGATCTACAGTGACTGGAAAATATCAGTCCTAAAATTTGCTATGTGCAAAAAGAATTAGTATGTGTATAAAACTCAAAGATGTAGCGCGAGAAAGCAAGTTTAAATTTACATAACAATATGAATGCCACACAGGTGATGGTCATAAGGTCGGTGCTGTCCTGCTGAGATTCTTTTTATCAAGCTGAAACAGCCACCAGTCACCTGGAATCGAAGTCTCAACTGAAGGAGGCTCAGATTGGACTGGCCTGTGACCACGACTGGGGAATTATCTTGACTCTTAAGCAGTGCGGGAGGGTGCAGCCTACTCTGTGTGGTCCTGGTTTGTATGAGAGAGCAGGCTGCCCATAAACAAGGAGCGTGAGAAAGGAAGCAGGGTTTTTCATGGTTTCTGCTTCAGTTCTTGTTTGAACTCCTGCTCCGGTCCCTCCATGATAGAGTGTGAGCTGGATTGTAAACCAATTAAAAAGGCTTTTCTCTTCCAGTTGCTTCTGCTCAGCGACGAAAAGCAAACCAGAGCAGTAATTCTTAGCCTCGCGTATTGAAGGGTGAAGATATTAAAATATAATTAAATATAAACTCAAACTCTATTTAACTAGCATGTCCAAACACTAACCCTTCCAGCACTGTGGAAGCTCCCCTGCACAGCACTAATCTAGAAGCATGTGTGTAATACACTTTTTGTGTTTAAGCTTCGGGATAGGTTAAACTATTCAAAACTAATGTCAAACTTCAAGTTTATCACTGAGGTTTCTTCATAGTATTTAAAAGACAATCAGGAGGGGTCTTCATTTGTTTGCTTTCAGTGCCAGAGAGTGACTGCACACTGAGTTTCGGTCCTAGGCAGACACAATTTCTTTAAGACTATTTTGGATGTGCAGCCAATTACACGATGAATGTGGACCCTTCAGATGAGAAGTGATTGTGTGACTGTACATTTCCCTCTGAAAAATGTATCTCTCTGGAGGCCAGGACAGCATGTCAGTGGCTTCCTTATAAATGTCTTGTTGCTTTGAAAAAATGTCTCTCACTGAACCAGCAGCTTTCAGCTGTCTGTCTGGCCCGAAAGCTCTCAGGATGTGCCTCTCTGTCCCCATCTGTTAGACTGGCTATGTCCAGTTTTGTACAGGAGTGCCTGGAATTCAGGCTCTGTCCTTATGCTAACCTACTACACAACTCCCCAGAACTACACTGTGAAACTTGGCATTACTCACGAAATTGGGCCATGGCAGTTGCTCTGTATGTTCTCAAGCACGGCTGGAGGAGCCACCTCTTTACAGAGGTAATGGTGTGCATCCGCAGTTAGTCTGTAATACCCGTCAATTAATGACACAAATGACAAGGCTTCTTTTAACGAGCTAAGCTCTATTTCCTAATCATAAAAGAAAGGAAAACCATGGAATTAAAAGACCAATTAAGTTCTAATGTTGGAAATTCTCTATACTCTATTCTGGCTAATTTCCTCTAACTTGGTCAAATATTTTTTATAACTTTCAATTACCCAGCATCATCTAACAGATCCTTCTATCTGATATGTAAGACCCTCCCAAACACAGGCTTAGCCCACCTTCCCAGTTAGTCACTCAACATTCCTAATTTAATGATATACTTAAATGACTCTGCTAGAGTCAATTAGAAATCTAATACATATAAAGGTTGATATTAATTAAAAACATTTATACATAAATATATATAAATTATAAATATATGAAAACATTTATTTTTATATACTGCTCAGGCTAAAATACAAGTACTAGAAATTCAAGTGTTAGGATATGAAAGTATGCTGTGATTTTTTTATTAAAAATATATATATGAATATATGTATGAATCAGTCAAAAATATGTCACTTTATCTAATAGAAAATCACATACACATATTAAAAAGTATTTATTTTCCATTTATCAAAATAATCAATGTGACTGAATAATTTAAAAGCCCTATTTATAGCAGTAAGAAAAATGCCATGTTGAATTAAACTTAACCAAAAAATTGAAAATGATTGGTAGAAGTTTCAAAATATTCTTGTATAATACAACATGTTATCTGCAAACACAGAAAATTAAGTATGTTCATTTCTAAATTCAAAATTATAAAAATATCTTCTAAACTGGGCACGATGGCATATGCCTTTAATCCTAGCACTTGGGAAGGAGATCTCTGTGAATTGAAGGCCTGCTTGGTTTCCAGAATGTAGTTCAGGACCAAAGCCACACAGTGAGACCCTGTCTCATAAAAAAACAAAACAAAACAAAAAAACCAACAAGAACAAAAATTCCAAATTAATTTCTAAATTGACACAATCTCCAGGAAAATATCAACAGATACCCAGTTGACATACATGGAGAAACTAGACTAACATGGAATTCTGAACACCATGGGTTCGACTTAAGAGAAATGACATAACAGAAGGATGCTTCCTCCTACCTGCCTACCTCTCCTCTAGTCCCCAATCTACATACAATAAAAAGTCTGCTGGGCTGGCACTTTGTAGAGCACACTTATAACTATAATCAAAATTCCTAAGTAACTTTGGTACTAAGACTCTATAAAACTTCTGAAAAATTCTAAAATATAAACACTACTAATGTATAATACAAACTTACCAAAATTTTACCATCTTGCTTATAGACAGTTACAATTCTACTTTCATTTGAGCATTCCTGGTTTGCTTGCTTAATACTGACATCAATAATATCAGGAAAATCACAGTATAACTGTAAATCCTGTAATCAAGAGCATTTAGGAAGTCACAGCGACATTTCAAACAAAGCTTGGGAAGGTGGTGATAGTCAGTTAAAACTCTTTAAAGGGATATTGATCGCAATGTACAGGCATTAAATAAGATGACTTTTCCTAAATATTGAGCTTGAAGACTACATTTATGTATGTTGTATTGACTTAAAAATGAGATCATTAAAGTATGACAGTGTGATATAGAACTTAACCCAATTAATATTAAAAAGAACAATTGTCAGAAAAGTGAAGAATTATCAATTGTTGCAATAATATGATAATACTAAATCACTGATATCATATACAAATGATACATGTGAACAAGTTTAAATGTTGTAATGCAAATATAATAAAACTAATTATATTATCAAAATCAGTTAAACATTTTCATTTAATTAGCTTTATGATTATATTTAAATTTCAGTAAGTTAAAGAATAAAAGAAACAATGTTAACTTTAAATCACTTATAGAATTCAATCTTTCTCTGAAATTATAAGATAGTCATTACTAAGTATTTTGCCATAAAAATTAACAAAACATTTGAAAACATTGTGATACATGTTTTTTAACATCAAGAATTTACTCAAATAACCACATTTACTTTGCTTTTACAGGCATTCTATTTAAATAAGAAAGGGCAAGAATGTATCATTAGGATTACCTGTTCTGTCAGTGTCTCACTTTCCTTATGTTTCCCTCTTGACCACTGAATTCCACCGTTTCCAGTTATTATAATGGTTGCAAAAATCTCCTCACCTGAAGGACCTCTTGCAGATTCTTTTACTTCAAATTGTTCTGTGTAGAAGGCAGACTGCAGGGTTTCCAGGTTTATAAGATACTTAAGTTTTAGGTTCCTAGCAGTGGCTTTACATTGACTGAATTGCTGAATGAATCTGCGAAATCTATACCTTATTCGCTTCCGTGTTAAAATGTGATAGTCTTGGATCTTCGCTCGAACGCATTTTGGTAAGAATGTCTTATAGCTAGAAATAACAAAAATACAGAAAACAAAAAGCAACTTTGAGAGATTAGCTCCTACCTTTTCCCACAATTAGCAGGTTCAACATAACTACCATTTGGTATATACACAAGAAGCCTTAAATTTTCGTTTGATATGCATTCTTTTAGTGACAACACAGTTTATGATATGACATTAATTTTCTTCCTGAGGTGAAATGATGCTCAGTCTAGATAAAGATTAGCATGGAAATTTAATGTAGATGTACTTTAGAATGTACTCTAAAAGTTCATTTACTCTAATTATCTTATATTCCTGGAATGATTTATAAATTTGGGCATTTATTTCTCTGTGCTACAAATAATTCCTATAATACTATACTCCAAATTTTACCTGAATTCTGGAAAAAGCCATGGTTGGACACTATTGTTTGCTGCATACACAATATTTTTTTGTAATATTTTGTGAGCTTAGCTTTAATAAGTCCTAATAATTTCATTCTAATCAAAACAATTCCATTCAGAAATATTGTAATTCTTCTGTATCTTCATTCCTATGTACAATAGCCTTGGGAAGATAGATGTATTTCTAAAGTACATTTACATTACATTTCCACGCTAATCTTTATTCAGAGCATCCATCTTTTAACTGGCTAGTTCTTACTCGAGGAAAGCTGCTGGTATTTGTTCTAGAGGTGAAATAGGAGTTCCACCCTCTGTTCTCAGAATATTGTGAGTGCCACTTCATAATATCAAGTACACTATCCCGGGCCTATTCATTTTCCACCAGTGAAATTCTAGACCTGTTTTAGACTGAGTACTCATTATTTTAAAGGATTCTTAGCTGACTGCTAAAAAGTCACTGAAATTCCAGTTATGTATTTTATAATCAAATGTCATTAGACATGTAGGCAATAAACAGACAAAAGTCATAATTTGCTTATTTTTAAACTCCCATGTGGGTTTACCAATGTCTGTGCCTTCAAATGTGAGTGGTGAGGCATGGCCAGAGCTCCTCAATCTACATTCAGTGACATCAGGATGCTATCTTGAAATTGGCTATGATAATATTATAGATATACCATAAATATAAAAAAAGATTTTTAAAAATCAGAATTTTTTTCTATATGTTAGAACTGACGGGTATTACCAGAGTGTCATAGCTTCTACCTTTTCCCATTTTGCACAAGGCCCCTTGTGAAGTTCTCAAAGTTGTGAGGTCAAATAGCCATAACTGCTAGAGAAAGCTACTATTCAGGGCAACTGGGTTATGTTCTAGGTTCATAATTAGCAGTTTCCAATAACTCCGTCAAGCACACTCTTTTACAGCACGTCTCTGTTCTATTAATTTACCCAAGTCCCACGGCTATTTTAAACCAGTTTTCTTTGTGCAGACTGTGTATGCCTGCTGGGGTGAGAGGACCTCTGGGAATTCTTTAAGATTTCTGCTAACAAATCTATACACATTCACATTCATTTTCTTCTCCTTCCCATCAATATAATAAGTGAGGTATGAACCTGCCAAATAAAAGCTATTTCTTTAACATGTACCACCCACTCATACCTCTCCCTTCCCGTAACACACACACACACACACACACACACACACACAGAGAGAGAGAGAGAGAGAGACCCTTTCAAACTTACTCTGTGTATTATCTCTTTTCTATCCACATGTTTAAATATTAATGTCCTCCCCATATTAAATTGAAGTTTGCCTTGATTCATGTTCCCTCACAGCTACAGTGTGTCTTGTCCTTGGTGGAAGAGTTGAAGGAGTCATTTCCATGCTCTTGCCTGTATTTGCTCAGCTCACACCGGCATGGCTCCGGGGGCGTCACCCAAGGGACAGGAAGGACTCTTGCTCCAGTCAGGAAAGGCTCCCTCATTACTAATGCACACCTTCTGCTCTTCTTACTTGCCACTTTCAGCAGCATTCAACAACCCTATTGCTCTCTTCTTGCAAGTCTTCTCCCTTCACTTCCTTGATTTTATTACATCTCCTCAAGACTCGACGTGGACTCTCTTCTCATCTACAGTCTTTTTCTCTTAATCCCATACCCCTCAAGGCAAGTCAGTTTACCGATGCAATTTATATGTCTCAAAAGTTCCTCAAGCAATGTGTCTAAACAAACTTTTGAGTCCCCCTAGTCTTCCTCCCAAAAGCTCCTCTTAACAGTTTCTAAGTAGCATACACAGAAATGCATCCATTTCTGCAAGCCCTAGAAACCTAGGCTACCTTTGGTTTCACCTTCCTCTTATAGCCCCTGACTTTCTCTTCTAGATCAAGTTCATTCTCTGTCTCTGTCTCTGTCTCTGTCTCTCTGTCTCTCTCTCTGTCTGTCTGTCTCTGTCTCTCTGTCTCTCTCTCTGTCTCTCTCTCTGTCTCTCTCTCTCTCTCTCTCTCTCTCTCTCTCTCTCTCTCTCTCTCTCTCTCTCTCTCTCTCTCTCTCTCATTTTTCTCATAGTAACCCAGCCTAACCTATCACAGGTCCTGGAAGAAGCACTACAATACTACAATGACCTAGTTTCTGATCAGTTCACATTTCGTTCATTTTACCTTTAATTTTACATTTAGTCACTTTAGTTCTATAAATAATTCAGTCAAGAAATTTAAAAGATAATATGCCACAAATTTTTAAAAAAGCATTTATAAGCTTTTTAATATGATAACTTGTACCTAGAGACTTATTTTGCATCCAGAATAAAAAAAGAATTTTTAAACACAATAATAAAATATAAATACATTTATTTATTTAAATAAATTTAAAGTAAATATAAATGACACTTTAAAAATGACCAAGAATTTAAATGAACATTCTTCAAAGAAGATATGCATTTCGTCAATAAGCTTTTCAAAGGCTACTGATCATCAGTAGTCACTGGGGAAATAAAACTAAAGCCACAATCAGACACCACTATCCCCTTCCAGGATGGGAAAAGACAAATAACATGCAGGACATAGTGGCACATGCCTTTAATCCCACCTCAGGTGTGCACAGCTCACCTCTGTGCACTCTAGACTACCCTGCTTTACACACTGAGTTCCACGTTAGTCACAGCTATGTAGAAAAATCTTGCCTCAAAAATATAACAAATAAAAAGACAAACACAAGTGTTGGAAAAGTTAGGAAATTCTTGTATCACTCGTGGGAATATAAAATGAAGTAGCTGCTTTGGAAAGTTTTCTCAAGAAGGTAATTTGAACTATCATATGAATAGAATTATGTTTAGAAATATTTAAGTAAAAATCCATACCCTCAAAGCATCATAGGAGTATCATCTACACGAGCCAGAGAGTGGAAACAATAAAACTTCCCATCAAATAATGAACAGGTGAGCAAAGTATGGTATATCCATAAGAACGGAACTGGTTTTCAATAAAAAGGAATTAAGTAGTTGATATAGGCTGTCATATTTTTGAACCTTGAAAACACTATGCTAAGGCTGGCAAGAGGTCTCAGTGGGTAAAAGCACTTGCCATAAAAGCCCCGCATCTGAGTTACATCACCAGCTCTCACACTGGAGGAAGACAAATGATTCCTGAAAGTTGTTCTCTGACCTCCACATGACATGCACAAGCCCACACTTTCATAAACATGCATTAACAATGAATAAAATTAAAAACTTAGAGAAAACATCAGAAGAAGTCAGAGTTAGGAAAATGCCACTCCATGTATGGTTCCATTTACATAAAAAGACCAAAATAAGCAAATCCAGAAAGACAGAGATAGATGAATGGTTGCCAAAGTGTAGGGAAAGGAAGGTGAGGGCTGAAACACAAATCCTCGGGGGGTTTCTTTTAGGAAGGAAGAAATATTTTTGAAGATTGTGTGACCCTCTTTATAAGACGTTGTAAGCTGGAGTCCACAGCAGACCTTGGGCACAAGCTCCGCAACCAGTCCCACAACACCCAGAGGAAGCTCCACTCCCAGGCGCTCTGACACACCCAGGATCAAGGTGAGCAGGAACCAACATCTGTCCCAACATTGGGAGTAACTGGGACCAGCGGGACCAGGCACACAAGAACTCTGCCAGCCCAGTGACTTGGGTTCCTTCTGGACTGTCTGGGCTGGGGTCCAGAGCAGACCTTGGGTGCAAGCTCTGTAGCCAGTCCCACAACACCCAGAGGAAGCTCCACTCCTAGGCACTCTGACACACCCAGGATCAGAGGTGTGCTGACACACCCAGGACCAGAGGTAAGCAGGAACAA
>NW_022196904.1:160579424-160590284 GCF_008632895.1 Mastomys coucha | reverse complement strand
CACAATCAAACAGGTAAGGGAAATGAGCAAAACCATCCAGAATCTAAAAATGGAAATAGAAACAATAAGATGTTGTGAATGTACTTAAAAAGTTTAATAGTCTTAAATATGTATACATTGTGATGTCAGTTGCATTTAAATAAGCGATTTCAAAGTATCCAAAAACCTTATGACTATTTAATAATTATCATTTTAAAGTAAAAGGAATGAAAAAATGACTAGATTGCTTCCTCTCATAAGCAGAGTCCAGAGTTTCTGAAAAAAACACAAAGTAGAAATGTGCCTGTTCTGCTCTGCTTTGTGAGTTCTTTTCTCTTCCACCTTTTCCTCCACCTTTTCTTCACACCTTTTCTTCCACCCTTTCAATGCCCTACACTAGATAACAGAGAAAGGAAAGATAGAGCAGAGAGAGGAAAGAACCCTGAATGAAGTCAAGGGTTGGAAAGGTGGCGATACTATCATTAGTCCACTTCCTACTGATTAGGGGTTTCAAGCTCCTTGGCACGAGTTTGATCTCCACCATCAGGATATCTAATTTCTTTTTCTTCTCTGCACATGACTACATAACAAACCACAACCAACAACAAACCAACTACCAACCAACAACTCACCCTGCTTTCTAGGGCCCTCTGATACACCTCTTCCTATACACCTTCTCAAAAGTCCCCAGACTTCCAAACATCACACAATTACAGAAACTATATGTAGCTGGCAAAATCACACCTCTGCCTGAGCATGAGGCAAATCATTGTTACCAGCTATGGATAATCTAAAGCAGCCCCATATCCTTCAATGAGGATTAAAATAAAAACATATTCATCCTAAGTGAGGTAACTCAGTCACAAAAGAACACACATGGTATGCACTCTCTAATAAGTGGGTATTAGGCTAGAAGCTCAGAATACCCAAAATACAATCCACAAACCACAAGAAACTCAAGAAGGAAGACCAAAGTGTGGATACTTCGTTACTTCTTAAAAGGGGAAATAAAATACCCATGGAAGGAGTTGCAGAGACTAACTATGGAGCAGAGACTGAAGGAAGGACAATTCAGAGACTGCTCCACCTGGGAATCCTTCCCATATTCAATCATCAAATCCAGACACTATTGTGGACCCCAGCAAGTGCTGGCTGACAGGAGCCTGGTATAGCTGTCTCTTGAGAGGCCCTGACAGTACCCCACTAATACAGAAGTAGAGGCTCATAGCCATCCATTGGACTGAGCACAGGGTCCCCAATGAAGGAGCTAGAGAAAGGATCCAAGGAGCTGAAGGGTTTGCAGCCCCTTAGGACAAACAACAATATGAACTAACTAGTACCCTCAGAGCTCCCAGGGACTAAACCACCAACCAAAGAGTACACATGGTGGGACTCATGGCTCCAGCAGCATATGTATAGCAGAGGATGGCCTAATTGGTCATCAATGGAAGGAGAGGCCCTTGGTCCTGTGAAGGTTCTATGCCCCAGTGTAGGAGAATGCCAGGGCCAGGAAGCAGGAGAGGGTGGGGTTGTGAGCAGGGGGAGAGGGAAAGGAACAGGGTTGGGTTTTTTATCATTATTATTTTTTATTTATTTAATTATTATTTTTTATTATTTATTTAAAAAATAAATTTTACTTATTCTTTTCCCAGAGGAGAAACCAGGAAAGGAGATATCATATGACATGCAAATAAAGAAAATATCTAATAAAAGTATACATAAAAAATACTCTTATAATATTTCTGCTTTTTAAAGACACCAAAATTCCAAAATTCCCACTAATAGAATGGGGTCTATTTGGATAGTAGTGAGCTAGATATTCATGTATGAAAATAAAAAGAAAATTATTACTTTGTACAGTTAATAAACACTAATAAAAGGCAGAAAGGTGATTTAAAAAAAAAAAAGCTTATAGACAGGTTTATAGCCTCATTTCATGAGAGGGTTAAAAGAATCAAGAAAATAGTTGAGCCAGGCAGTGGTGGCATATGCCTTTAATCCCAGCACTTTGGAGGCAGAGGCAGGTAGATTTCTGAGTTCCAGGCCAGCCTGGTCTACAGAGTGAGTTCCAGGACAGCCAGGGCTACACAGAGAAACCCTGTTTCAAAAAAACAAAACAAACAAACAAAAAATAGTTTTATATATATAAGCAGGCATAGTGACACACACCTGGAGTCTCAGTACCTGCGAGGCAGAGGTAGGAGGACTACAAGGGTAAGGCCTTTTGTGCTACACAGTGACTCTGAAGCCATCCTGGGCATCTCCCCTTCCTGTCAGTCTGCATTTTAATAGCAATCAAGCCAAATAGAGTGCAAAATAGAATTTTTGTTTCCCTTTAGATTTAATCATGTAGATTTCTAAGTGAGTTCCTAAAATCAGACTTTACAGCCTCCTTTCTGTGTCAATGCCTAATAAGACATCTAAAAGCACAGCAGGAATACTTACAGACCAAGGAAGAGAACAAAGAAGCTTATCTCCTACAAAGTGACATGGAAGTGCTCTGAGGTCACTCAGCAAGAAGCAACCGAGTCACTCACTGTGAGGTGGTGTGCAACTGCTTCTCTCACACACGTGTGTGTGCACACACACCACCCACAAACGCACACAGACTCACAATATATAACATACATATAATATATATAACACCTAATATATGTATATATAAATGCATGTATATTTTTTAAAGTAGACATCTTATAGCCATTAGGGCTGGTCTGTAAGACTCCATTATGATTCTTAAAATCTAGTATGCAGAAGTTTAAGTCCAGATCACTTGTATAAACTTCACTGTTATATGTGTCCCCTCACACTTAGAGTACAAATCTGTGCACCAAATGCATGCAGATGCCAGCAAAAGCCAGAATAGGGAATCAGATACCCTTGGACTGGGGTTACAATTGACTGTGAGCTACTACGTGTGTGCTGAGACTCATCAACCTTAGGTGCTCTTGGAACGTGACCAGTACTCACAGCTGCTGAGCCATCCATCTCTCCAGACCCTATCTTAAAGTTTTATTTTATATCATTGTGGGTATGTCCATATGTTTAGAGGCCCACTGCCATAGCACTTGCCTAGAGGTCAGAGATAACTCTGTTAGGTCAGCTCTCTCCTTCTACCTTTATGTGGGCTTCAGGGATCAAACTCAGGTCATCAGGCTGGTGTAGCAAGCACCTCTACCCGAAAAGCCACCTCTCTAGTCCCTTGACCTTATTTTATGAGACAGTCTCTTACTGAGCCTGGACCTGTCTCACTGTGTTGACTGGGATGCTGATCAGTACCACTCTGAGATCTGTCTGCATTTACCTACCCAACTACAGCTACAATGTCATCCCAGCTTTTAGGTGGGTTCAGGGATATGAACTCAGGTCTTTGCAGTAGGTACTTCACCTACTGGGTCATCTTCATAACTCCTCCATTTTTATTATAAAATCAAAACATGTGAGCAAACACAGGAGATACAAGTAAATTATACAAAATATCTAACGCTTTATGAGGGGATACTACCTGACAGAGTTATAGACAGCCAAAGGAGTCTGGTCCTTCTCCTTAGCTATTCTCATCATGTCTAACACTGCCATCCCAAGACATTCTTCCTGAGTTTCATGAGTCACGGGTACTTTTATCCATCCATGAACAAAATCATGCCGCCACTGAAAAACACAAATAATAAGAAAAAGGCTCAGGCTTTACTATCATATTTAATTATGTTATATGTTATAAATTAGCTTCTAAAATATGCATTTAAAAGTAATAAATCAATTTCAGCTTTTATTTTTAAATCATTTTACCACAAAGGATTTCTAAGTTTGAGGCCACCCTGGTCTACAGAGTGAGTTCCAGAACAGCCTGGATTATACAGAGAAACCCTGTCTTGAAACAAAACAAAACAAAACACAAAAACAAAAACAAAAGAACAAAGAATTAACAAAGATTCATGTACAAATAGAAACTGATTTAAATTGGGTTCACAGCCTATCTTACTTTCTCCTTTCTTTTTTTGGTTTTGTTTTTGTTTTGTTTGTTTTTCCAGACAGGGTTTCTCTGTGTAGTCCTGGCTGTCCACAAACTTGCTCTGTAGACCAGGCTGGCCTGGAACTCACAGAGATCCACCTGCCTCTGCCTCCCAACTGCTGGGATTAAAGGAATGTACCACCACTGCCCAGCCATAAAGCTTTTTCTTAAAAACATAAATATAAAATGCCTAAACTAAAATAAATAATAATACATCAAATGTACACTGACTTCAATTCATATTGAAGGCATTGTACTAGAGTTTGCATGGAATATAAAGAAACATAGAAGGTGGTCTTAATCCATCAGAAAGAGCAGATGTTTTTCTTAGAAGCTAAACACAAAAGCAGATCAGTACACTGTCAGGTAATATAATGTGAAGTACCGCACGGCACCGCACGGCAGTTACTTTAGGAACCTAGCGACTGTTAAAATTGTATGCAATGGGCATAATTAAAAGGTTTCACGGAAGATTTGAAACCTAGTTTGTTTGTTTTGTTAATGATGAAGGCATTTTTGATGGACATAAAGCACAGCAAAGACATAGAAGGAATGAGGCAAACCGAGCACAGGGCATCTCAGAGAGACTGGAATGGGTAGCTTGCCTGGGACCAGGCGGAAAGTATTCTTGAATGACTGGCACTCATAATGATGCAGTAGTAGTTTTTGTTTTGTTTTTCATTTTGTTTCATTTTTGTTTGTTTTGTTTCATTTTTCAATGAATTTGTCTTGCCATGTTTCTTTCCCTGATAGGATAGTTAAAAGTAGTAGCCATAAAAATAAAATAGTTTACAAAGAAAATATTTCAATTACTGTTTAATTCAAGATAAAAGAAAAGAATGTATTATGAAATGTTCAAATAACACTAGAGGAGTATCATCATAGTACTTGTGGGCCAATAGCTGAACACAGCTCCCACTCTGAGTGTCAAATGTGGCCAGCCTCCCCTGAGGAGCCTATCAACTGTCACAGCTCCCACTCTGAGTGTCAAATGTGGCCAGCCTCCCCTGAGGAGCCTATCAGCTGTCACAGCTCCCACTCTGAGTGTCAAATGTGGCCAGCCTCCCCTGAGGGGCCTATCAGCTGTCACAGCTCACTTCTTATGTTCTAGACGAACCCTGTTACATTTTACTACCTATCATTTCAACATGAAATTATCCAAAATTTATTTATTAAAAAATCTATAGAATTTTACCATCCAATGGTCACATGAATTGTGTTGTTACATTTATGCTACCCTTTTTTTAAAAAAAAAATCCTTTAAATGACTTAGATCCTAAAAGAAAAAAAAAAAGTGATTTCAGAAGGGTCAATTCAAGGAATCATGAGACTGAAAATGATTATTAAATAGACTCTCCCTTTTTCTCTTTATACCTGGTGCCTCAGGTAGGACTGCAGTCTCCCCACACGAAGCTCACTTACCTTCTTAAGATGCACACCATATAGGAAGAAAGTTCTAGTTTAATACACATACAAAAAGGATTAATATAATTATAATAAAATTATACCTGAGCAAAAAGGTAAGACATGACAAAGTCATCAAGAAGAGGAGCTTCAGCCCCACGAGATACTCCGTATCTGTAGGTTCTGTTGCTGCCACTGCAGTACCAATGAGGAAAGTAAAACCTGTAAGACAATGGAACATTCATTCTCTCAGCCTCCAGAGCCCAGGCACAAACCACAGCAAGTTCAGCCACCCTCAACACACTAGGTTGTTAATGCTGTGCTATAAAACACAAACAGCAGTGTTGAATACAGGTTGTGAAACAAAAGGCTTTGTGTATAATAAGGTGATAACAATGTCAGCGGAAAGCACAGGAAAGAGAGGAGACCACCCTGGAGCACATCTACGATCCCAACACCCAGGAGCTGAGGCAGAGAAGCACGGATTGGAGACTATCCTGGGCTACCTAGAATAATCCTTTGTCTCCATAAGCAAACAAACAAGCAAGCATAGCATGGAGCAAGAGCAGCAGCATATGGAACATAAGTAACCGTAAAGTCAAGGCGTGCAGCCCACCTCGGGGCAGTCAATAATAGGATGGAGAAGAGAAGCAATCAAAGGAAACTGGGGACATGTAGATATGAAAGTCAGCAAAAACCAGAAGTCTAGTAACACAAATAAGGCGTCTAAAAGTGCAGTTTACTGTGCACACAAATAACTTCTTTTAGGAAAATGAATATTAAAATGTATCTTTAAAAAAAATTAAGTACATTCACTTTTGAAACTAAAAGCTTTGATTTGTAATTTATCTACATACAGTCTGCACATTAAAGTATTGAGTGATTTGTAGTAGTCAATGTGGTACCAATATCACCATAATTTAATTTTATATTTTTATTCTTTCTCCATAGGTATTAGCAATGAAGCTCAAGTAAATCACCCTGTTAACCCCTAGCTATAAGCTACCATCTTTACAAATTCTATTCTACTCATTTTATATTCAAAATAATGGCTTGGATATGTTATCTTTTTAATGTGATTTCATTTACTTAGCATAATATTTGTAAGTTTCATCACCATTGTAGCATCTGCTTTATTCCACTCCTAATGAATTAATACTGGACTGCATGATGTGCCATATCTTATTCATTCATGAATCACTTTAAAAGCATTTGAGTTGTTTCTGTTTCTATGCTGACATGAAAAACACTCTGTGATGAGTGTATTTGTGGATTCATGTTAGCAGCACTGTATTTATCTTTGGGAGAAATGGCCAATCTTTTCCAAAAGTGACAGTACCATTTCCTATTCTACAGACAGTGTGTGAGCATTCTAATTAGTACAAATAAATTTCAACATTTGTTATTGCCTGCCTGTCGACTTTTACCATCTTAGTGGATTGGTTGTTAGCCTATAGCACATTTGATTTACATTTCTCACAGAACTAATGATGTTGAGTATCTTTTCAAATGCCTATTAGCTATGTGCATGCCAAATATTTCTTTGGAGAAATATTTACTCAAGTCCTATGCCTTGAATATACATGAAATCTGATATCCAAAGAGACTCAGTGCACCATGGATTCTTAGGGATAGTTATATCATATTCTCATTTTCCAACTAGGTTTCTAATTTATTCATTGTACTAGTTAAGGGTTTTTTGTTTTGTTTTGTTTGTTAACTGATACAAGCAACAGTTATATGGGAAGGGAAATGTAAATTAAAAATTGCCTCCATAAGATTGGTCTGTAGTCGCCAGGCAGTGGTGGCGCACGCCTTTAATCCCAGCACTTGGGAGGCAGAGGCAGGTGGGTTTCTGAGTTTGAGGCCAGCCTGGTCTACAGAGTGAGTTCCAAGACAGCCAGGGCTACACAGAGAAACCCTGTCTAGAAAAACAAAAACAAAACAAAAAACAAACAAACAAAAAAGATTGGTCTGCAGTTAAATAATTTCTGATTAATAGTCAATGTGGAAGGGCCCAGCCCACTGGGGATGGCACCACCTTTGGGTAGGGGAAGCTAGGTTGTATTAGAAGGGTATCCGAGCAAGTCGGGAGGTAAGCTGGTCTCTCCATTAGCTCCTAACTCTAGTGCTCTCGCCCCTTCAGGGTTACTGTAAACTGTAGCATAAAATAGACCCTTTCCTCCCCCAAGGCTGCTTTTGGTCATGATGTTTATTATAATGCTAAAAAGCAAACTCTGACACCCATATTGTTTCTTATTTTTCTTATTTAGATTATTCCCAAGTAATTAAAGCGATGAAATTAGTTTATGAAAGCTTCATTATTTTGTTACAACTGGCCACTTGTATGTAAAAAGGCCATTACTTTTGTTTTTCTTCTAAAATAAATATGAGTATAGTATTTATTTTGTGTACAGGCCAGAAGAGGGCATCAGATCCCCCTGGAACTTGAGCTCCAGACATTTGTGAACTGCCATGTAGGTACTAGGAATGGAAGCTGGGTCCTCTAGAAAGAGGAATCAGGGTTTTTAATCCATCAAGCCATTCCTCCAGCCCATTGCACTGCTTTTCAGATGTTCCCTATTTAGATCCTGAACTCTTTTACTAACATTGTTTTACCTTAAAAGCAGAAAACTCAAACACATGCATCTACGTATTTTATTTTATTTTTGGTTTTTTGAGACAAGGTTTCTCTGTATGGCCCTGGCTGTCCTGGAACTCACTCTATAGACCAGGCTGGCCTCGAACTCAGAAATCCGCCTGCTTCTGCCTCCCAAGTGCTGGGATTAAAGGCGTGTGCCACCACCGCCGGGCACATTTATGTATTTTATATAGGCTAAGGAGAAGAAAATAAGTAATGAAATATGAAAACTTATTAAGGACTCATCAAGTACTAATAATGTCACAATACTGCCTAGCACATGTGACACCCTGAGTTTGATTTTCAGCAAAACAAACTGGGTGTGGTACAGAGCTATCTCAGAATCACTGAAAGTTAGAGGCAGGAGGTTCAGAAGTTCAAGGTCAGTCCTGGTTAGTCAGTGAGGTCAGAGAAAGTCTGGAATACATGAGCTCCTGTCTCAACAAATAAAAATCAATAAATAAAACCATCAAATAATGAACAGTAAATAGTACACCTATTATCTCTTTAATGAGGTAATGCAAGCTGGTTAGAAGGCATTTTATGAAGAAAACTAGGTCTATGTTTGAACTCTGATGCTTTTTCCAAGCTATAAAGGGAATGAATAACTGTAAGTAATATGCCACAGCATCAGATTCTTCATGTGTTATAGGGAATTCTTAATATTTCATTAAGTCATACGAAAATTAAATAACACGTAAGTGCTTGGAGGATTACAGCTGTTTGTACGACCAAAATTATTCCTTTGCTATTCTTTTATACAGAAAAAAAACCTGGATTTTTATTTTTCTGAATATTAATATTTTTTTACATTGTCATATATTTCTAAATAAATTAACTTATAAACAAAAACTTCAACTTTAAAAATGTATTTCTAAAAAAAAATATTAAGATTGCTTTTTATTGCACATGCATCACATTTCCTGGGAAACTGGCAATATTCCAGACGCTAAGGACTGATTCTACACAAGCTATTTTCATCTGTTCTTTTTTTAAAATTCTTAACTATAATCAAAAGTCATGAAGTGGCATCCAAACAGAACAAAACAACATAATTATTACCTTACAGAGCCAACAATTTCTCTTGCTTTGTCTTTTACTAATACGTGAATCACTCAATGTGAGCACGTACCTTATCCTGTAGAGTACATTATGCCTGGTTGACTCATCTATGTGGAAGACATGATTGGGTGGATACCAGATCCTTTCTGTTTCGCTCATTAAAGCAAACATATTATGATACACAGGCGTAATACCTAGAAATGAAGCATAAAAGGGACTGATTATAGATAGCTAGCAGAGCATTTACATAACATGCATAATCTGTGTGACGTGATACCTAGAGGTGAATCATAAGGGACTGATTGCAAATGCAAATGGAAGAACATTTACATAACACACTCTGCTTGGAGCCTTGGGATGGCTCTTACAGTCAGCAGAAACTCCAGTCCCAGCTGAAAGGCCCCGGGAAAACACTCCTTAAAACTAAGTTTTAGCCGGGCAGTGGTGGCGCACACCTTTAATCCCAGCACTTGGGAGGCAGAGGCAGGCAGATTTCTGAGTTCAAGGCCAGCCTGGTCTACAGAGTGAGTTCCAGGACAGCCAGAGCTATACAGAGAAACCCTGTCTCGAAAAACCAAAAAAACCCCAAAAAAACAAAAAACTAAGTTTTAATCAAATACGCCACTCTATATTTTAAAAATAAGACTACTGGTATTCTCACATGAAGATAAAAATTCAATTTACTCAGCTTTTAACTGTCTTCTAAAGAAAGTTTCCAATTATTTCTTAACCCTTAGGAAAAAAGTGCATTGTATGAGTACACAGAAGTATGCATGTGTATATTTTAATTGATACTAATTATCAAATCACTGAGATAATAACAAGCCACTGGATACTTTTATAAGAATTAAACATTTTCATATTAAAATGAGAAGTTTTACACACTTTGCTAATAGTTATATCTGATGCACTGTTTAAAAAAATGTAAAGGCCAACTGAGCCATCTCTCTGGCCCCTAATAGTTAAATGACAACTGAGCCATCTCACTGGCCCCTAATAGGTTAAATGACAACTGAGCCATCTCACTGGCCCCTAATAGGTTAAATGACAACTGAGCCATCTCACTGGCCCCTAATAGGTTAAATGACAACTGAGCCATCTCACTGGCCCCTAATAGGTTAAATGACAACTGAGCCATCTCACTGGCCCCTAATAGGTTAAATGACAACTGAGGCATCTCACTGGCCCCTAATAAGTTAAATGACAACTGAGCTATCTCTCTGGCCCCTAACAGGTTAAATGACAACTGAGCCATCTCACTGGCCCCAAATAATTTTTCCATCCCTTCCCCTTTTGGTAATAGGGTCTTATGTAGTCCAGGCTGACCTCAAACTCTTTATTCCAATGAAGCTGACCTTAAGCTCTGATAGGAAAGCCTCAGTGTCCCAACTGCTAGGGTTCCGAGAGTGTAGCACCACATCTGCATCTCTTTTTCAGACAGTTCACAAAAGTAAGGATAGAGCTCAATGGTGGAGTGCGTGTCTGGGGTATGTGAGGTGTGAGGTTCAATTTCAAGTACCAGAAAAAAGAAAAAACACTAGAGGGCAGATATGTTAAGAGGCACATAAAAAGTTAACAGAGGGCTACAGAGCTGGAGTGCATACTGTGCTCGCAAAGAACCTAAGACAGCTGCCAGTATCCACACTGGCCAGCTCACAACCACCTGTAACTCTAGTTCCAGCAGGAACTGATGGCTCTGGACTCCTCAGGTGCGCACAAGTATGAAAAGAAAGCACACACACACACATACACACACACACAC
>NW_022196904.1:160568490-160579362 GCF_008632895.1 Mastomys coucha | reverse complement strand
CACACACACACACACACACACACACACACACACACACACACACACACATGCCCACAAAGGCTTAAAGAGTGCTAGAGAAGTGGCTTCACATTTAAGAGAGCTTGTTGTTATTGTTGAGGACCTGGGTTCAGTTTCCAGCATGTCACAGCAGCTTACAACTATCTATAACTCGAGTTCTAAGGCATCCAATGCCCTTAAGCACCAGGCACACATGTGATACACATACATACATGCAGGCAAAACACATAAAATAAATATAAAAAATATTTGTAAAGGTCGAAGGGCATTAGTCTAAAAAGTACATAGAACATAGCAATATAATAGTATATATTCCAAAAAGAAAGAAAGAAAGAAAGAAAGCCAGGCTTTGGTGGTGCATGCCTTTAATCCCAGTACTCGGAAGGCAGAGGCAGGCAGATTCTGAGTTCAAGGCCAACCTGGTCTACAGAGTGATCCAGGACAGCCAGGAGTACACAGAGAAACCCTGTCTCAAAAAACCAAAAAAAAAAAAGAAAAAAAAGTCTATATTATTTTTCAAGCATATATTAAACCATCCACACAGCTGCATACATGTACATACATGCACCAAATAATCACCTGGAACTCAAAACAAGTCCTCACAAGTGTGAAAAGTAAGCACGCGCGCGCGCACACACACACACACACACACACACACACACACACACCATCTTTTCCAGCTTTTCAATTAAGTCAGAACTGAGTACATGTTTCGGTTTGTTTGGTTTTTAAGATTTATTTATTTTATTTATAAATACAATGTCAGACACCCCAGAAGAGGGCATCAGATTCCATTACAGATGGTTGTGAGCCACCATGTTGTTGCTAGGAATCAAACTCAGGTCCTGGGGAAGAACAGTCAATGCTCTTAACCACTGAACCATCTCTCCAGCCCATACAATGAGTTTTAAAAGGGAAAGTTAATAGTGCAGATTAAACAAAAATAATCAATGATGTTAATTTGCTTTAATAATTAACAAAATTACAGCCATTGCCATATCTAATAAGGAATAAAAATAGGCACGAGCAATTTATAAAAAGCTTAATTAAAAGCAAATTAAAAGACAAAGTGCTAGAGGAACATTACACTAATATATTTGAAAATATGGACAATTTTCAGAAAAAATATAACTTTTAAAAAGATTCAGAAATAAAAAACTAAGTAAAACTATATTAAAGACATTGAATCTATCTACCTCTTTTTTTAATGGAAAATAAAGGTTGAAGAAAATAAAAGGAAAATCCAGAAAAAATAAAAACAACCAGGTATAGAAGCTACACGAAAGTACAACCAAAACACCAAAGACATTTTGTTTTAACACAAACTTATATTTATCAAAATATAAGTTTTTTTTGTTTTGTTTTTGTTTTTATTTTTTTATTTTTTTTTTTTTTTGGTTTTTTGAGACAGGGTTTCTCTGTGTAGCCCTGGCTGTCCTGAAACTCGCTCTGTAGACCAGGCTGGCCTCAAACTCAGAGATCTGCCTGTCTCTGCCTCCCAAGTGCTGGGATTAAAGGCATGTGCCACCACTGCCCAGCAAAATATAAGAATCTTAAACTAAGTACTAACAAACCTAATCCATAAGTGTTTCTTTAAAAAAAAAAAAAAAGCACAACAAAGTTCATTGTTCATTTATCATAGGATTGCAGAGAAAGCTAATTTAGAAAATTAGTAGATTCTATTAATGTAATATATCAAAATAACACTATAGAAGTTGAAATGGCAAAATGATAAAATTTAAATCCTAAGTACACTGGTTTGTACTTTGTACTTATATAAAATATTAACTGAAGTATTTTAAAATTAAAAATAGAGATTAAAAATTAATAATGGTAGTGCATGCCTTTAATTCCAGCACTTGGGAGGCAGAGGCAGGTGGATTTCTGAGTTAGAGGTCAGTCTAGTCTACAGAATGAGTTCCAGGACAGCCAGGACAACAGAGAAACCCTGTCTGGAAAAAAAAGAAAAAAAAAGAAAAAAAAAGGAAAAAAATTAACAATGGTACAGAATGAAAATATTATTTCTAGTAAAGCAAATCCACAGGACAGGCATGCAACACTGAGTTAGTGTTTAAAGAAATGCAAACGAGTCGCTCATGACAGCACCTCACACTATTCACTTCAGCAACAACAACAAGATTCCCACTGGTCAGTTGTCCTGTGAACTACAGTTGTTACAATTTCATTAGAAGTACAAACTGCGGTAGCTTTTGAGAGCAGTATCTAATTTGAGGACCTTGTGTGTATAAAATACTTAAACACTTCCTCCTATGTTCCTGTGCACCTAAAGGAGCTGTGACATGGTGACAAAGCAGTACATAAATTTCAGGAAGAAGAACCTGTGACAGTGCGAGCTGGGCTTTGGAGTGTTAGCAAGTTCAACAAACAATAGGAATAAAAGTCACTGGCTTAAGTAGATTTTGTCAATACTTTTTAAGAAAATAATAAATGTAAATGATTAACTCTAACCTTTAGTATAACTTCTAATAAAACTAAAAATATGTTAAAAGTGAGACTCAAATGATATACTGTTATACTGTGGTGGTTTGAATAGGAATAGTCCCCACACACTCACATGTTTGAATGCTTGGCCCATAGGGAGTGGCATATTAGGAGGTGTGGCCTTATTGGAGTAGGTGGAACCTTGTTAGAAGAACTGTGTGGAGATGGGCTTTGAGGTCTCATATATGCTTAAGCCATGCCCAGTGACACAGTGGAACTCTTGGCCCTTCCAGCACCATGTCTGCCTGCATATTGCCATGCTTCCTACCATGATGATAATGGACTAGACCTCTGAAACTTTAAGCCAGTCCAGTTAAATGGTTCCTTTTTTTGTTTGTTTGTTTGTTTGTTTTGGTTTTTTTGAGACAGGGTTTCTCTGTGTAGCCCTGGCTGTCCTGGAACTCACTCTGTAGACCAGGCTGGCCTCGAACTCAGAAATCCGCCTGCCTCTGCCTCCTAAGTGATGGTTTCCTTTTTTAAAGTTGCCATGGTCACAGTGTTTCTTCACAGCAATGAAGCCATAACTAAGACATATACCACCAAAAAATTAAGCACAAAAAAGACTAAAGAAATGCAGGAGTGGGGGAGGGAAACAAAGACTGAGGGAACTAGTCCAACTTGAAACCCATCCCATGGGCAAGCACCAATCCCTGACACTATTAATGATTCTCTGTTGTGCTTGCAGGCAGCAGCCTAGCACGGCTGTCCTCTGAGAGGCTCTGCCTAGCAGCTGACTCAGACAGATGCAGACATCCAGAGCAAAACTGTGGATGCAGCTGGGGGACTCCTATGGTAGAATAGGAGCAAGGATTGCAGGCCCCAAAGGGTGAAAGATACTTAGGGAGTCCCACCTGCTCAGAGGAGAAGGAGTGGGGGAATGGAGAAAGGATTGTGGGGGGATGACTAGGAGGGGGGCAATGATCTGGATGTAAAGTGAATAAGTAAAAAAATTAATTTAAAAAAGAAAGATACAGTAGATAGAAAAGAATGAAATAGTAGAAATTAATATGTGCTATCATTATTTCAAATGCAAATTCATATAGCTATCCCATTAAAACCAGAGATTCCTCATATGGATAAAAATACATGGCCTACATACATGATGTCCTTAAGAGACTCGATTAAAATCTAAAGATGCAAATAGGTTGTTGAGAGGAGGAGAAAGATAGAAAAAAATCTACACAAATAACAAAAAGGAAGCCAGCATGGTTTTACTAATATAAGAAAATAAGATTTAAAGTGAAAAATTAACAACACTAAATTAATAAGGTTAAAAATTGACAACCAAAGACAGAACAATTATCAGCACACTATAAACCAAAAACTTAGAAGTAAAGGGGAAAATAGACAACTCAACAATACTAGTTGGAGAATTCAACACACTATTCTCAATAAAGACAAAAACTTAATACTACAAATCAACTAGATATTACTAACATATAAAAAAAAACCTTGCCCAACAGGGCAGAATGCACAGGGCAGAATGTAAAATATGCTCCAGGTTCATACATCTCAAAATCAATGTTAATAAATTTTTAAGGTTAAAACCATCCAAAGTTATCTTCTCTGACTACACTATAAGTAGTACATTAAAAGAAAAATATTTACTCGAAAAAAAAAACAAAAAAAAAGAAAAATTTTAATTTCACAAATATGTTAGAATTGAATGTATCAAGAGAGATGAGAGAGGCTCACCCCCTCTGAGGTACTGAGAGCATGGTAAGCAATCTTCAACTCGCCAGCTGTGTTAATGAGAAGGCTTGAGGACTTACTATAAGCTGTGTCACTTACTATAAGCTGTGTCAGTGAGAAGGCTTGAGGACTTACTGTCAATGAGAAGGCTTTGAGGACTTACTATAAGACCTCCTCCTTGCGCTCATTTTCCCGTAAATAAGCAGATACTGGAGAATAGGGCAATTGGACTCCCTAATTGGCAGCCAGTCAGACTTTCTCTTCCTGCCCTGGCTGCCTTAAAAAAAAAAAAGGGTGGGGGACAAACAGCCAGCTGGACTCCCCTCATGCCAATGCTGGCCATTCTGAGCACTCTGTGGACTCCTGAGGAGAACTACACAGCTGCTTGGTGCAGCTCTGGAAGCAGTCTCAGCCAGCACTATTTCAAAGACTGAACTAGACTTTTACTATCACAAGCCTCAGTGAACTAGAGATGATCATGCAAGCACTACCTCTCAGGCCAGAGCAAAACACTTCCCTTGGCGGCCTGACAAAGGACTACTATGACTGGACAGGCTGAGACTGGTGGAAGGACAAACCTTCCTTCACATGTGAGGTCTGCTGTGCTTGGTCCAAACACTCTTACCCAGCCAGCTAAGAGACATCATCCTGCTCTGTTTCCCCTATATTTTAACATTAGGCCCAAATGAAATATTCCTCTTCAATGACCCTTTATTGCCTACTTCGAATACTGTGGTTGGGCTGGTAACAGGAAAAAGCATCAGGTGGAGAGCCGCAGCAATGGCAACAGCTTAGCAGCTGATGGGCTCAGCTGTAAAAATCAACCCGGGAAGGAACCAAATGCTTGACAGCGGAAGAATCAGCAGAACCATTAACGTACTCAACCATGGTAAAGGAGACCAAGGTACAAAGAGAATAGAGACCTTGGGGCTCAAGAATATACAAGTTCTGTAAAGATCCAGAAAAGAGAAACTGCAGGCCTATGGGAGCCTTCTAGAGACCTGTCAGGCCTTTAGGAAAGGGTCTCAGATACCCCAAGCCTCAAAGGTCAAAGGAACACTGACCACTGTTAAGGGCTGAGGAATCCCAATACCTAGGCCTGCCTGCGAGCACAACTCTAGTTGCTGCTAAGAGCTAAGAGTACACAAGAGCAGCAGCACGCGTGCAGCTAAGACTCCCACACAGAGCCGTCACCACAGGGACTGCTCCCAACTGCCCGCATCCCTGCTTGTTTCTGTTAAGTGCCAAAGATTACAAATGACCAATGACTAACACCAGGAGACTTTCAAGCACCAGCCCTACACAGGATGTCTCTCACAGCCCTCAGGCATCTTTGAGAAAAAAAAGAGGTAGAAATACTTTAAGAGCTAAATGTGGTAGGTATTTCCAAGGATAATTGTGTTTTCCAGACACAACAGGGTTGATGCACACAGAAACTCAGAGATTATGATCACAAACACAAGACCCACACAAGCTCAAACTATACAAAAGCCCAGCACAGAGAAAAAAGTGTGAAGTTGGGTGGTGAGAGGAATATCTATGAGGAGGTAGGGGAGGGAAAAAGGATATGATTAAAATATATTGTATAAATTTTTTAAAATTAAATTAGATAATTAGATAATTTGATTTTGTAAAATAAAATTGTAACATTAAAAAAATAGCTACATGATGTAATCACTACTGAAATATCAGCTCTCCTTTATATAGAAGTGACAAATTAATCACAAAATTCATGGGAAAAAAACCAAAGGCACTAAAATTGTCAAATAATCTTATAAAAGAACAATAAAGTTTAACAACTTCTACTTCCTGTTTATAAAACTTGCTAAGGGCTAAGGAGGCAGTTCAGCCTCAGGAGCACACTGCAAATAATAAAAAGTAACTTACCAGCAAGCCACAGGGATCCAAGCAGTATGGCAATGGCATTAGGAAAATGAACATTTAACTACACTGCATTTCAACAAAGTAAAATAAGACTTTCTTGGATTTAAAGCATATATACATATATGTATACTAAATTAAAATATATACATGGTTTATATAAATAAAATATATGTATAAATACTTTATATAAACAAAAACTCAGCAATCCAACTGCTTATGCCACCAAAGTACTAGGATTAAAGATGTGTCATTATACCCAGCTAAAATATATTTTCATAGAACACTTATAAATTTAAACTAAAAAATTAAACATTTTAGTTATTTTATTATGCAATCTTTTATAAATAGTACTTTTAGATTAAAATAAAGTGTGTGCATGAGTGTTTTGCCTTCCTATCTATTTATGCACCACCACATGTGCCTGGTGCTTGCAGAGGTCAGAAGAGGGCACTGGATCCCTGGGAAGAGGAATTGGGACTGCTGTCACTGTCAGGACCCTGGAGCCCTCAACAAGCCCTCTAAGCTCTGAGCCACCCACCTCTCCAGCTCTATATACTTACCTTTAAATATCAGCCATATTAGTAGCTTTTGGTGGGTGGATGGATACACATGAAAAAGGGAACCAACCTATTACCCCTAAAGCGAGCCAAGCGGAAAGTACAAAACAGCCTATTCACTTTCCTCTAACTTTGTGTCAAGAAAGAAACAGGGTTCAAAGGCCAAGACAAAAGGGTTAGTCCTTGGGATGGCCCATGCAATTGAGTTTTAGGCCTACATACTTCCTCAGTGTTCCACCCTTCCCAGTCTCCTCACACTTACTGGAGCTCTATCTATAACATTACTGAGGCAGAATGGGCTTCGCTACACACTTTATTCACTGGTTTCTAAATGTAAATGCTATAGATGAAATAGAATAGGGTGACACTTTTTAGGTGCTTATGCCTTTTCATTCATATCGTGAGTCTGATAAATAATAAATTATCAGTGATATTGAACAGCCTAACTGGGCATTTTATCTGATTTTTAATATGGACTGAAGTAAAACTGTCACCAGAGTAAAACATGCAATATGAGATTTGTGTGTTTTTATATGTGCATGTATGTGTGTTGCTAGGGGTCGGCTCAGGGCCTTGGAGCTCTATTGCTGAGTTGCAGTCCCAGCCCTCTTTAAAAAAAAAAAAAAAATCTTTAAACTACTTTAAAGGAGTTAGGAACACAGCTATATTTCCTAACTTCCTTACAGGGCTGAAAAGATGTCTCAGTGGGGAAGGGCACTTACTTCACAGGCACGAGGATTTGGGTTCAAATTCCCAGAACTCCTGTAAAAAGCCAGATGGCTGTTTGCTTGCTTATAACCCTAGCCCTGTGCGGAGTGGACATAAGAGGACTTGTAGGGTTTGCTGGACACCAGTCTAGCTCCAGGTTCAGTGAAGATTGGGATTTCCTGGACATTTAATGGCTATTCTGACCTATACTAATAAGCTAACCTCATCTACATTGTTAAATAAATTAATAAATTGTTAATATTACATAACATTAATATATGCAAACAAAGTAATGTTAGGATTTTATGACTATTAGTAGATATTTAATTTACCTCTAGCACAGAATTATACTACTACTTAAAAGTAAAACATCAACTGGTCTTTTTATTAAAAAAAAAATATTTAAATACCATAATGATTCTTAAGTAATCTCAATGGGCCTATAAAATGTATCAGTTCTGCAGAAAGAGCGCTATAGTTTTAGAAAGGCCATAAAAAGGTAAAATTTATGTGATAGTCTAAATAAATGCCCTTCCTGCACCTCCCCTACCCTTCCTTCCCAGCCCCATTCCCTATAAGCTCATAGATCTGAATGCTTGGGTGGGAAAGGGGGTGGGCGTGGGGGGCTGATGGTACTATTTGAAAGAATTAGGAGGTGTGGCCTTGTTGGAGGAAGTGCCTCACTGGGGGTGGGTTCTGAGGTTTCAAAAAGCCTATGCCAAGCCCAGAGCTTTCTCTTCTTGCTGCCTACAGATCTAGGTGTAGAACTCTAAGCTACTTCTCCAGCTCCATGTCTGCCTGCATGCAGCCATACACTCCACCATGACACCATGGTGACAACGGACTAAACCTCTGAAACTATAAGAAAGTCCCAGTTAAATTCTCTCTTTTTAAGAGTTGCTGGGGTCAATGGTATGTCTTCCCAGCAACAGAACGGTGACTAAGACAGCCACTTCCTCATAAGTTTCAAGATTTCAAGGTACACACAAACATAAATAAGTAAATAAATAGAAATGTATTTACTGGCTTGACAAAAAACTTCAGGAGTTAAAAAAAAATGATCTTCTGCCTATAACTGTAAAATATTTAATCAGGAATTTTACCCAGGAGCTGGAGAGATAGCTTAGCCATTAAGAGTACTGAATGTTCTTGATGAAGACCTTGGTGGCAGCTCACAACCATCTGTAACTCACACCCTCCTCTGGCCTTCACAGAGACGAGGCATACAAGTGGTGTGCATACATACATGCAGGTAAAATGTATATACATACAAACTAAAGGTAAATAAATAAGAATTTTACCCACATGCATATTCCTTCCATACTGTGCTAAGGATGAAGTTCCAAGATCTCCTTATGAAACTGGAGATGATAGTTATATCTGTAATCTCAAAATCTAAGAGCCTGAGACAAGATAACAGCAAGCTTAAGGCCAACCTGGCTATACAGTCAGTTCCAGACCAGCTTGGGCTACACAGCAAACCCCGTATCACCTGAAAAAAAGACTGACTTATGAGATTGCCCATGACAAGAGTCGTTCGTCACCTACTATGGTCTCAGCAAACAGTTACAGGCTTCAATTTGTTTTGACATCTGCTCTGTGTCCATCACTTTAACTTCTACTTTAATATTGTCATTTGTTATGCATGTAAAAACATAGCTAATAGCCATAATAAATTATATACATACATTATATTAAAGTAACATAATGACCTAGAAATAAGCAAAATAATAACTATAAATAAGAAAAGTGGTGAATTTCAATACCTACCACAAGCTTTAGAAGCAGCCACGCAGATTTCTTCTGCAACATACTCCCCATTTGGAAACTTGAGATACTCGCCTTCAGCTTGCCCAAGAGAATGGTACAGATACACTTGAAGGACTGGATCTATCTGCTTCACAGAATTAGCATTTCCAGGAATATCACCATTCTGATGTACAGGAGATGTGGAGGGTGCCTCCATTTCTGTCACTGTAAGGCAAGCCATTCCCATCCAGACCCTTTTTCAGATCATTGGCCTATTAGAGAAAACAATAAAGTGGCATTAGGAAAGCTACCCTCAGATACAAAGAAATCTTACTGATAGCCACGACTGTCTAAGTGACTGACTGAATAAATACATACACTACCACACAGAAAGTACAGCACAAAATACTAGCACATGACAATCATAAAATCCCAGCTATAAACCTAATAGGGGAATATAAATATGTAGCAGTAACTAAACAAACATGAGCCAGAGATGGTTCAGCCATAAAGAGAATTGTTCTTCCAGAGAACCCAGTTAGATTCTCAGCACCCACATCACAAGTGGCTCATAATCCTCTGTAACTCTAGTTCCATGGGCACCAACACTTCCTTCTGCCCTCTACACACAGCAGGAAGGTATGAGGTATGCACACATACACACACACACACACACACACACACACACACACACACTTGCAAAATAAATTGTTGAGGTACAGTGTGTAAAGGCTTGTCTTTGTATATTCAATTGTTAACTCTGTACAACAGAGAGTTAAATGCTGGCAGGATCTTGGTTTTGTTATTTCTATGGCCAATCTCTGGCCCCATATTTGTAAATATCCATCTTTCCTCACAAGCCTAGAGGCAATCTAGAATTGTATCTGAACGGCTGTAAAAAGGAGCTAACGGACAATAGTGGGGCAGAGAGTGGAGGGCAGAACTTCCCGGGATGCTGGGAGAAGACTCACCAGTAGACATAGAGGTGAATGAAGGATGGGCCAGTGAGGAAGAGCTACCCATGTGGCAGGACGCAGTGCCAGGACTGGTCAGGCTAAGCTAGATAGCTGGCTACAGGCTGCCATAGGTAAAAGGTCTATGCTTTAAAATATTAAAAAGTCTCTGTGTCATTATTTATACCGCTGTCAGGTCCTAGTAAGTCCCATTATAAATAAAAAATTTAAATAAATCAAAACAACAACGCAAATTCATTACACTTAAATGAGTTACAGACAGTTGAAGACTTCATGCATAGGAACATTACCACATGAACTACCCTGACAACTGTTTTCGTGAAGGGAGAAGTCCTAGCCTCAAACTAGAATAATCTGATAAGCTGGGTTTTTAAAAGTCAGATTTAAAACTGATTTTGGAAAATACACTGCATTTAGAGGTAGTCTAGGGGAGTACTAAAAAGTGCCCAGTACAGTGTGAGCTCAACAATTCACTGTGCTGAATTAAAACAGCGAGAACTTCACACCCTCAAGGGAGGAGTAAAAGCACGGATATGAGCCAGATGGTGGGAGGCAAGCATAAGGACATAAGCAACACAAACCAAGGTTACTTGGCATCATCAGAACCCAATTCTCCCACCATAGCAAGTCCTGGACACACCCAACACACAAGAAGAGCAAGATGATGATGGAGGACTTTAAGAAGGACATAAATATCTCCCTCAAAGAAATACAGGAGATCACAGGTAAACAGCTAGAAGCCCTTAAAGAGGAAACACAAAAATCCCTTAAAGAACTACAGGAAAACA
>NW_022196904.1:160564301-160567681 GCF_008632895.1 Mastomys coucha | reverse complement strand
CTACAAAGGATAATAGATGGAAAACATCAACATAAGGAGCAAAACTACACCCTAGAAGAAGGAAGAAGATAATCTTTCAACAAATCCACACAAACCTAATTCCACCTCTAACAACAAAAATAACAGGAAGTGACAATTACTTTTTCTTAATATCTTAATATGAAAATTAATATTACCAACATATCTTAATTGATTGAAATCCAAAAATATGAGGAATTAGGAATTTGCTGGCTGTCATCCAGTGATCTCTCTAATTTGGTAATTGGAGAAATAGGTACAATACTGTACAATCCATATAAACTTTCTGCTTATTTGTACATGACAGTGTCTTGCTGGGTTCTACATAGTGGTCTTGAAATCAGGCTTCTCCTTTCTCAGCCTCTCTATTAGTAGAATTGTTTATTTCATGTTTTTATGCTATACTGCTATGGTTTTCAGAACACCTTACATATTTCAAAATTATTTATACAGCCAAAAGAAATATAGACAGTTAATTTGGGAGGTGGCTTGTAAGAGAGCAACAAAGAGTGAGACTGAATGCTTTGCTTGATATTTATAATTATTGTATCAATTTTGAAGAAGAGGACTTTATAAGTTACTCTTTATCTGAAATGAATGCTTTTCAAAATCATTACAGCCAATAAACCAGATTCTTACCCTCACCTAATGTCTGTGCCACCCTGCAAGCATAACCATGCTTGCATAGTGAATAGATAGACCATCTTAATACACACACCATTTCATAAATGAATGTAACCTGTTCCCTGTGGGCTGAGAATGAAGACAATCACTCAAGTCAAATAGCTTTGACCATAGCAGGAAACTATATCCAAAAATTGTGCCTACAATTCATTCCCTGGCACAGCAGAACTGTCAACTCTCAGCTTAGCTGCTATGGAGGTAAAATCCTTTGGTGATTCGAGGGTCATTGAAATATAGCCTATTACAATAAACTCCAATGTCTAAAAATTCTTATTTTGGGTTTGTAGCACAATAAGAGTCAAGATTTTAAGCTCTACTAAAAACAAAACAAACAAAGAAACAAAAAGACTTTATCTATTTATGTTCATTTAAAAAACTAGTAGTGATATGTTATTTTAAAATATCATAGAGTTAATATGTTTGGAGTTATTTAAAATTTATATTGAAAAATGTATGTATTTTCAGTATTGCTGTAGACAAGCATCTACATAAGACTGTTCAATTAATTGTTGTTTTATATCAAACAACTTTTATAATACTCATTTTTATTGTTACAATAAATTATACATTTTAAAGAATATGATAAAATAAAAAATGAAAAAGATAAACCTGTTCAATGTACTCATAAACCATTTACAATCTCATTTGTAAAGAAAAATAAACCAGCTAATTTATTCTTAATTTTAAAACTTTACTGAATCTTTCAAACTGACTATAAATTACATGCACAGAATAATGTAACTTCTAAAAAAACCACATATGTAGCTATTCTTAAGACACTTAAGCCTTTGTGTTTATTCATGCCCACACTCCTTGAGTGGGTCCTTTCCTTTCATTAATAAACTCTAAATTAGCCTCAAAAAAAAAAAAAAAAAAAAAAACGGATATTTGTGGCAAGCTTGTGAGCATGTCCTCCTCCTCTTAAGAAGGAAGCTCAGTTTTGTTGGGCATCACTAAGTGCCCAACAAAACACATCTTCCCTACTAGTGGAGAGCTACGTGAACCAGTTTCAGCAGGTAAGGTTCACCAAGTTACTCAGGAGCTTTTGAGGCCCATCCTTAAAAGGAGCTGACCTGTCAGCATGATCTTTACGTATTTTCCTCTTACCTTCTTTCTCCCTGAATTTGTACAAGAATTTAGGACAGAGTACTTACCTCAAAACCATGGGGCCAAGGGACAAGATACTTGGACACGACTAGCTAGGGTGATCCTAACTAGTAAAAGGCTGAGACAGGATCCATCCACCTCCCACTGCACTCTAGTTACTTATGATGAATACAATCGGGGCTGACATAGTACAGTGTTAAAGAAAGAAGTAAATGACCAAGGATTTAAACTTTATGGCACAGGCAATAATTCAGGACAGTAAAGTAATGACGCTAGAAAGTTGCTGTTGTAGTTTGGGCAACAGGAAATCATGAACTCCAACAGCATAGGAGATAATGAGAGGGAAGACAGACACACACTTAATGCTACCTGGTGATGGTAACTGACCGTGGAGGAAGCAGGGAACGGAAAGAGAAGAGCACAGAGCTCAAGTGTAGGAGATCTGTAAAGCCACTAGCATAAATAAGGATGCCACTCTATGATACTGGAAGATGAAAAGAGTAAGAACTGTTTTACACATTTTCATTTACATCGTACTTAAACAATTCTACCAGGATCTAGCTGGCACCTAAAATATGAGCTTGCCTATTTGGAATATTTCATGACTGGGGTTAAAAGCTTGACAACCCTCCCAATATATACAATCATGGACATGAGAAAAATACTGGTAATAACAATGGATAACATAGGAGTGGTGGTGTACAGACAGAGGCAGGGAGGGAGAAGGCCACACAGTGAGAGTACATTATAAAAAGCAAGCCTGGTCTACATAGAGAATTCCAGAACCAGAGATACATACTAGAGAGACAGACTGATTCAGGGACAGAAAGACAGACAGGCAGGCAGGCCAGAGAGAGAGAGAGAATGAGAATGAATGAAGATGAATGAATTATAACTTGGATCATGCCTTTAATAGCATTTGGAAAGCAGAGGCTAGCAAATCTCTGCACATTCAAGGCCAGCCTACTCTATGTAGCAAGCCCCAGGACAGCCAGAGCTACATAGTCTCAGAAAAAAAAAAAAGAGAGAGAGATAATTATAACCCGAAACATATATGCAACTATAAGTACTTAATTACTAAATATTAGAACTAGTCTTTAATTATAAAAATATATACTTCATGAAAATGTCAGTGTATAAAATAAACAATGAAAAACAAAAATTCCCAATTGGCAATTGTTGGAACAGATACAAAGTTACAAGTTTTCTTAAGACTACAGCAAGTAAATTTACAAAACCTTAAAGAATTTTGAGTTGTTCAAATTTGTATGATTTAAAAATATCTTTGTAATTCGTTACATAGTCTTTGTTAGTTATGCAAGTCAACCAAACCCAGAGAAAGTAAGGGAAGTTACAACAGTAAGTAAATCAAGATCAAAGGAAAATCTCTACCACTACACCTCAGGGTGAGAAAAAAAAAGAACAAGTTAAGCTCAAAGTTAGAAGGAAGGAAGGAAATAATTAAGAATAGACAAAGATCGCCGTGAGGTGGTGGCTCACGCCTTTAATCTGAGCACTTGGGAGGCAGAGGCAGGCAGAGGCAGGCAGATTTCTGAGTTTGAGGCCAGCCT
>NW_022196904.1:160549317-160564291 GCF_008632895.1 Mastomys coucha | reverse complement strand
AAAGAAAGAAAGAAAGAAAGAAAGAAAGAAAGAAAGAAAGAAAGAAAAGAAAAGAAGAGAAAAGAGAATAGACAAAGAACAATGAAACAAAAATTTAAGACAATGGAAAATATAACAAATGTAAAAAAAAAAGCTGAGTTTGTTTTTAAACAAGTCAATTAAAGTATATTGTTAGTATTAAAGAGTAATTTTGATAAATGTTTGTGTTGGCATTGGGATCCAATGACTCCCTTCAGGACTCATTTGTTCCTGCTAAAATATATCTTGTAGTAGTCTTCAGGGGTTCTTTTCCAATGGCTTTGAAAAAAACTTTCCTTATTCTCAAACTTCTATCTACACATCTTTTCCTCCAACACATGAAAGACATTACTGCACTGTTGTTCTGGTGTGTTCGATGCAATGATAGCGTCTGCTGTCATCCCACGGTGTCTTGTTTTTCCATCCAGCAATGTAAGACTTTTGTGGTCTGTTTAATGCAGCAAAGTTTGACCATTTCTTGGCAATAGGGTTAGCTTATTATTTATCATGAAGAAAAGTTCCAGTATGCTTTCAATCGAATGTTTTGCGTCCCTACTTTCTAAGCAAATCTAAGCAACCAGGTGTTCAAAAGATAGTATTTTGTGATTCCCTCCAAGTCCTACTAAAAGAACTCTCTGTTAACTACAGAGTTTCTCAAGTCTACTTCCATCTCTCAGTTGCTCTTGCTTGTGGTGACAATGTTAGGGCAACAGTTAGCACAGTAGGACCATGATAGCAAGGGAATAGGAAATGAGCAGGAGGCACAAAGGGCCACAGGCATGTTAGCAATACTGTGCGCATGCACACTGACAGGAGTAGTGATGAACACGGGCTACTTGTTGTTGAGCATCTGTGAGGTTCTACACTTAGTGCCTGGATACTCTTCAAACCTTGTAAAGGCAGGTGCAGTGTCTCATGCTTGGTTGGGATCCTACCCCTTAAGAGACTGAGGCTGGAAGACCACCATGAATCTGAGGTCAGCTTAGGCAATCTGTTGAATTCAGGTCAACTGAGACTACAGAAGAAGATATTATCTTTAAAAAAAATTTTTTTTACCTGAAATAAAATGAATTGTTTTAAATTTTAAGATGGCTATCTTTTTTGAAATGTGGTTGTGGTTTGTAGGCACATTTCACTATTCTCTACTTCACCTCAATCCTTAACCCACCCCAAACCCTAAACAAACACTCGCATACACACACACACACACACACCCCTTGCCTTCACTCTTCCCTAACAATAGTAATTGTAACAATAAGACCATGTGAAATGTCAACATAGCCAATTTGGCTATCTATATACAGAACTAGTTCTGACAATACCAAGTTAAAATTTTTGCATGAAGAGATATATGCAGAACAAAATAGAAGATTTTTAACTTCATCTTAGGATTTAAAAACCTGTATCACGTCTTTTTCCGAAGCCAGGATGCTTAATGCTATAGCATCAGGTAGCATTCGGCAAGATGTTCATTTAGACCAATGGGAGCCTGGCAGTGATGGCGCACGCCTTTAATCCCAGCACTTGGGAGACAGAGGCAGGCGAATTTCTGAGTTCGAGGCCAGCCTGGTCTACAGAGTGAGTTCCAAGACAGCCAGGGCTACCCAGAGAAACCCTATCTCGAAAAAACAAAGACAAACAAACAAAAAAATTAGACCAGTGGTTCCCAACCTTCCTAATGCTGGGACCCTTTAATACAGTTCCTCATGTTACAGTGACCCCATAACCAAATTATTTTCATTGTTACTTCAAAATTACTTAGAAATCATAATATAAATACCTGTGCTTTCTGATGGTCTTAGGTGAGCCCTATGAAAGGGTTGTTTGACCCTCAAAGGGGTCATGACTTATAGGTTGAGAACTGTTGATTTAGAGGGAAGAAACAGTTAGCACTAAGCTAACTCTAGTGTATGTTATACCATAAGGTCAAAGTTCCTAGTCCCTCTACAAGGAACCCAGCAGGTACCCTCGACTACTTGTACTTGCAATCTGAAGATACTTTCAGCTTGGCTCACTCACTCTCCTCCTCTTCCTCCTCCTCCTCCTCCTCCTCTTCCTCCTCTTCCTCTTCCTCCACGTCCTCCTCATCCTCCTCATCCTCTTCCTCTTCCTCTTCCTCTTCCTCTTCCTCTTCCTCTTCCTCTTCTTCTTCTTCTTCTTCTTCTTCTTCTTCTTCTTCTTCTCCTTCCCTCTCCTTCTCCCTCCCTCTCCTTCCCTTTCCTTCTTTCTCTCTCTCTCTCTCTCTCTCTCTCTCTCTCTCTCTCTCTCTCTCTCTCTCTCTCTCTCTCTCTCTCTCTCTCTCTCTCTCTCTCTCTCTCTCTCTCTTTCCTGTTTTTAATCCTGAGGATTAAACATAGACTCTCACACATGCTAGGTAGGGCTCTACCACTGAATTTTATATTCCCAATCCTTTTTGAAATATTTTAAAATTCTGAGGCAGGATCTCATAAATCAGCCAGATTAGCCTTGAAGATGTTTGGTAGCCCAAAATGAGACTTTATTAGCTTCTCCAGTAGCTAATAGTACAAGCTTATACTGCCAGACCTGACAATCAGACCTATTTTCATCCGTGTTTTACATATGTGTTTATATTTACGTTCTGTATCCAATTATGAATTTATAATTTTAAAAGGGTATTACATGGAACACATATACATATATAATGCAGAACTCCACAAGCACTCAGGAAATGTTTGCTTCATTAGAATGAACTTGGCCTTTTAGAAAATGTACTAGTTTTCTACAGAAAAGAATGAAAAGAATTAAAAACATAAGTAATTCAAATTGTCCCTTTTCTATGAGTGGGACACGCACACGTGCATGCACAAACACGCACATGCACACTATGATGGCTACACTGCAGCTGGTGTCGCTGCATTGATCTATGCTGTAACAGGTATATCTTATCTGCTAGTGCCTTTATAGCATCTGCACACGTCTCGGTACTGTTAGGTTAACAAACGCTTCTTGAAGGGTTTTGAGGATCCCAGGCACGAGCTGAGTCTATAACCATAGAGAAGGATTCGTTTCCTAGTTACAAACCCTACAGAGACACACTCACACAAACACTAACACACACTGCACCTCCACTCCCAAAGTTGGAGCTAAACAAACAAACTTCCAAGCAATCCAATTATGAAGAAAATGAGTGAATGCTTTGGCGGGTTCGCACTATGGAAAGTAAGTTCCTGGATCTTTAACTTAACATAGATAAATATTAAAACTAGAATAGCAAGTTGTAGAAAACTGTAGGCCTTAAGGTAACCATTTTAAATATAAATAGGTTGAGCAAACTCGATTAGTCCACTAAGACAAATGCATATATATTAAGCCAAAAAAGAAGATTAAAAGCAAAGTTAAACTCAAAATACACTAATGGGAGATAGTGCCTGTAAGATATTGAGAAATCTCTACTTCTTGAAATAGAGGTAGTTTCAAGTGCTTGATTTTGAACTTGCAATAAGGAATTCTGTTCTACACTTGTAGGATTTTTCACATAAAATGAAACGCACAATGTAGTCACAGTCTGGCCCACGCTCTTCCACGTTACCAAGGCCCTCTAGAAATCACCATCTCCACAAAGTTCTCAGGCTTGCTCTCTCCAGTGTCCCTGCCCCACCCAAGAGCCACCAGTTCTGACCTCTCAAAGGTAAAGTCACATGTTTGCTTTCTGGTCTTCTTTCACCACTAGACTGAAAGTTTCCTGCAGATGAGAAGCATGATGTCTCACTGATCATTTCAACCAGTCCCTGACACCAAAATGATGTCAAGTAAGTGAAGATTAAAACGCTGCTATAATAATTTTTAATTATGTATGTACATACACACATATATGGAAAAACATCAAATACTCGAGAATCTAACATTATCTAAATTTATTCCTACACTTTAGAATTCTAAAACAGCTGACTTTTCAAACACATGACCAAGAGAAAATAACATAACAGATGAAGTTACTGAACTAGGCGAGCCGAGATGCCTAAACATTACCTCCAAGCCACCCTCACTGCAAACTAATTATGTTTGATAAGGGAATTTTACTACCTTTGTGTCTGTAATTAATACATATTAAATGTGCCTCTTGATTGCTAAAGCCTATCCCTTTCATTCAGTTACTGTACACTCTAATACTAAATTCCTCAATTAGGGCTGAAAGATGACCAGGGAAGGATGATCGTTGTTATTAAAACAGAGAAAGCTTTTAGCCATCTCATGCACAACTAAAGCATGGACCAGATCTTTACAGAAAAAGAATTTGAGGAGACATGAGGTTCAAGAGTTGAAGAGCTTCCTGCTCTTCCAGAATTCACCCACCCTGTCTGGTGCCTCATGACTGCCTGTAAGCTTCAAGGGATCCGATGCCCTCTTATAGCCTTCTCAGGAACCCATACTCTTACACACACACACACACACACACACACACACACACACACACACACACAGAGTAAAGAATGGGGAATAAGGATTTAAACAACAAAAAGCACAGCATTGTTTGCAGGGACAGGGATATGAGAAACAGAGAGTGTGTCCTGGAACACACAAGTCCCAACAGAAAATTAAAAGCTTGTAAATGGTTAGACTATTATACACATGTCTCCAGTGAGCTAGAACCAGGCCACCTGAAAACACTGTAGTAGAGATATAAAAAGCACCTCGTGTTTCTACACTAACTTGGCAATGTGTGTGTGTGTTGCAATCAGGAACACATGCCACTTCTAATCCGACAAGCCCTCTTCGGTTTCACAAACAAAATAACACATATACAAAAATACTATTTTGGATGATAAAACATTAAATGTGTGACTTGCTCAAGAAAATAAATTTTAAGAAAGAATTTTTTTAAAGGACAAACAGCTCTTTCTATAAGGTTTGCTCTAAAAAAAAAGAAAAGTACATCAGGAACTCACTGAGATGGTGGAATTACATGATAATTGGGAATTTTCATATTTTAGTTTATGTGCCAAATTCAGCCAGTTGGCTGTTTTTGTAAATAAACCTTCATTGAAACACAGCATGCCATTTATTTATGTTCTACCTATGACTACTTCTATGCTACAAAGGTTCCACTATAGGTTAGCAAAAGAAACAATCTCGCCAACACAGTTTAAAAACTATGCTCTTTAATAGAAAAATCCTTGCCAACAAATTTAAATCATTTTTGCCAATCAATTTAAATCATGATTTTCGAAGTGTGGTGTTCCTGGGGAAAACATGTAAGAAATGCAGATGCACAGGTGCCACTCCAGACCTACTGAAATACAAACTCTGGAGACAGAATCCAATAACATATATTTCAGTAAATCCTGTGTGTAGTTCTAAGAACCTCTGGACTAAGGGACAGTTCCACAGTAGCTGGAAAGAGATAAGTACCCACCCAAAGGCTTCCTTGAGAAAATCAAATAAAGGCCTAATAAGGCTGAGGGGCAACTGTCAGAAAAGACAACCTGGAGTGAGTAAAAAATGCTACTGAACAATAGGGAAGGAGACTCTTAAGTAATACAGGCAAGTCTCTCTCCCCTACTGCGACACAGGAAACACAAACATAGAGATTCAGCACAGACAGTGTAGCAGTTTGTCGTCTAGAGGCCTTTACAACTGAGATAAACTATTCCTGTTCTATGAAATTGTGGGGAAATGTAGAGGGCTCAAAACTGTCCTTCTAGCCAGCAAAGTAGTGTTAAAATAAGAAAGGCCTGGTTGCCATGGCAGCAGGAAGCGAAGTTGGCATCTCAGTATCTCCTGCCTTCCACTTAGAGCATGCCTCCAGCAATCCAAAGCTCTGACACAAAAGCAGTTCAGGGACATTCAAGATCCAAATTACAGCAGTAGTATAAAATAACAGTTTTCATGTGGGACAAAAAGATTATCAAAAATGTAGTGGTAAGAGCCCTGTACAGAATAAAATAAAAACTCTGCAATGACTAGAGAAGCAGGTACACAAGAGGTAAATAATTACAATGTGAGCGAACCTAGCAGAGAGCATGCAGGCATTCTTAGAAGAACCTAGCAGACGCCATACAGACATTCTTAGAAGAACCTAGCAGACGCCATACAGACATTATTAAAACCACTACATTATGCCATTATGAACTAAGGCTTTGAACTGAAATTTTTTATCAGAAAAGCCAACTGCAACCAAATGAAGATGCTCCCAAACTATCTTCATTTGAGGAATCCTGAAAGTTAGCAATTTCTTTTATTATGTTTTAAGCCAAGGAAATACTCAAGTAGGGTCAAACAACTTAGCATTAATACTCTTGGGGTCTAGTGTTGCTCGGGTTCTCACGGTTCCTCAGCCCTTCGTATCATCCTAAGCGTTGCCACATTGTCATTTCTTGTAGCCGCTTTTCATACAGTAAACTCTGAAGACACAGCTTTGCAAAGACCGGCCACTGTAGGAGTGGATGGGACTTCCTACTGCTGAAACTACCTCAGGTAAGTGGTGAGAGCCCGAGTTCCCTAGTGCTCTAGCACCTGACACAGTTTGGGAAACTAAGAACTAAGAGAGGGAGCCTAAAAAGGAAAAACACTGTAATGGGGGAGGAGCAAAGGGCAAGTCTTTGCGCAGTTTAACCACAAGGGGGCAGCACTCTGGGGCTTGGGCGTCAAACCCTTTCCATACAGAGGCTGTAAATAAAATACACTGGCATGCAGTTTCTCTATGGAAGAAGCACCAGGGACTGACCACCTATGCACCCCCAGCTAGAAAGCTCCTTCGCCTGCCCAGCTATGAGAAGCTGAGACGTGCGAAAGCGCCCAAACCATTTACTACTCTGCATGAGTCCAATCAATCCACACCCAATGTTCTGAGAAAAATTGTAAGTGATACAGCTGTTAAATGGAAAGAACACCATTATCCTAACCTAAGTCTACACACTCAGATCTAACACCAAAACCAATGGTCTTTCCTATTTTGCCAGAAAAGGATCCCATCTTTCAAGAATAACCAATCCGGGTCAAGTAGAGAAAAATATGTTTGTTTTTTCACATTCAAGACACCTTCAAATTACAAAGGAAAAGACACTAAAAGAAAAAAAATGAAGCCAGGTGGGTGGTGGCACAGGCTTTTAATCCCAGCATTTGGAAGGCAAAGGCAGGAGGATCACTGAGTTGGAGGCTAGCCTGGTCTACAGTGCAAATTCCACAATACTCCATAAAAGCAAAAAAATAAACATAAGTGCTTATCTATCCTCCACAGCTGCAGCTCTCCTGTACAGGTAAATGCTAGTGCCTGGAGCACTATGGAGTACTAGTAGGCTAAATCCTGGACACAGCCAGTCTGCAGATTCCCACACTCAAGCCAACTCACATACAACCAAACGATCTTAATACTTGGAATAGTAAACAGCAGACAGGTAAAGGATATAGAGAAAGGGGACCAGAAATTGATGATTCATTTTCAAATCCGCTGGGAACTGTATCAGAATATTTGCAGTGAGCCAACAACTCACTCATACAAACCTATTATGAAACCAAAAGCAACCTCCGACTCCCTTATTCCCGCTTCTGTTTCCCTTCTCCGCATTTCTCCTGCTTGCTGTGACACACTCAGCGGCTCCTGTCCTTTCATTCAGGCCAAAGGAGTTTCCCAGATAGACTAGTAACCACCGGAAAGCAAACTACGTATATTCAACCAACAAAGCAAGCAGGTGACCACAGGAAGCATTCAGTGTGGCAGCAGAAACCCAGCAAAAACAACCTATGTGTTCCCTCAACCAGTATTTCTAATTACTTGAAAATTAAGACTCGGGCTACCTAAAGAGAAAGGGGAGAAAGGGTCTACTTCTTTATCTCTGCAAGACCATGCTGTAAAACCAACAAAGACCGCTTCTTAAAGGATCCAAGAGACACAATAAATACCACCCAATTACTCTCCCACAGCAACAGGAAAAGTTCAACACTGCCATTTTCGCAGTAAGCAACAATTAGTCCTGCCGTTCTACACAAGCATCCAGCCTCCTTAGCAGGCACTGGCTGGCAGCTCTCAGACACCCTGGTCTTTAACTGCAGCACCCAGGCAGCCCCGAGCTCTAATACCCACCTTCGCGGGAAGGGAAAAAAAGGGCCTCTTCTTCTGGAGAGGAAAAACAGTTCACATCTTGTTCCTGTCGCCTGCTTCAGGGACCTAAAAACAGAAGCAGCAGTCACTAACTCAAAAACCCAGGGCAAATAGATGCTCCCCCCCCCCCTTGCGCTGTTTAGATGTCTAGAAAAATTTACAGAAGAATAAGAAAAAGGGAGGTCGGGTTCTAAGGCTCACGGGGATGCGTGCATTTATCAACAACCAGCCACTCCTTCCTAGGCTGTCGGAAACCCGCAGGTTCTCTAGCTATGAAGTTCCCTGCCAGTAGCAGGGGGCTAAGCGGAAAGCAGGAGGCGCGATCGCAGGGAGAACCGCTGTCCCCCCCACCCCCATCCAGCAGCCAGGGACTGCACCCACCGGCGACACGGGTCGGGCCACCCAGGAGCGCCCCGAGGCGCGCAGGATCTGCTCTTCCGAGACGTGCCGGGCGGGCCGAGGTCTAGGGAGCCCCCGGGCCGGGTGCAGGGTCGAGCGGCCGCCAGGCTGGGCCCTCGGGGGGGCCCTCCCGCGCGGGCTTGGCCCGCACTCACATCCCGCAGCGGCGGACCCGGCAGCCGCCTGCAGCCCTCGCCCGGACCGGCGCCTCGGGACCCGGGGCCGCGGCCGAGGCGCCGACGCCGCCGCCGCCGCGCGAGCTCGCTGGGAGCGGGGGCCCGCCCAGCCTGTCAGCGCGGCGGGAGGCCGGCGGTGGCCGCTGCTGCCCCGTCTCTGCTCTGCCTCAGCTTCCTGCAGCCCACGCCACGCCCACCGCGCGCCGGGCCCGTCCCCGCCCTCCCGGGGCCGCACGCCGCCTCCGCTCGGCCCGCGACGCCGGCTTGGTCGCTCAGCGCGGCCGGGCTCCGTCGCCGTGCAGCCTCGGGAAAGCGGCCAGGAGCGGCTGAGCCGGGCGCGGGCAAGCCGGCCGGGGGTTGGGGGGGCGGGGGCGGGAGGCCGGCACGCCCCCACTGCGCCTGCGCCGCCCGCGGGGCAGCTCGGCCGCGGTACTGGGCCCGGGCAGGAGAGGCGGTCGGTCGCAGGCTCCCGGGAAGCGGAGGCGCTCGTGGAGATTCCCGGGGCAGCCCCCGGGCGAGAGCGCGCGAGGAGGAGGAGGAGCGGGGCGGGTGCGGGTTGGCGCAGCGCGCTTGCGGCCTCCGCTCGCAGAGGAGACGGCTGGGAATGAGTCAGCCTGGCCGGGAAGGCCCCGGTGCGTCCGAGCTGATAGGATAGGCGGCCGCTGCCTCCGCGGAGACTTTCCCCTTCCTGCTTTCGCTTCCACAGGCGGCTCCCTGCCCTAAGCGCTCGGCCCAAGGGACGTGGCGCCGTGGACCAGGCTTGGAGACCCGAGTACCTGACTGAAGTTAACCACCACTTCTGCGAAGGGACCGGTTGGAAAGAAGAAACGACACGCAGGGCCCCAGAAGAGCCACGTTCATTCATTCAAGAATTTGTTCCCTACTAGGCAAAGGCTCCCAGGATAGGAGATGAAGGCAACCCCCATTCTGTATGACCTGTTCTCATAGAAGCCACAAAATATGCTTTAAGTCTGCACTGCGCCTTGTGTGTGATTGTCAGTAACATGCACATACACACCACACACACGAAGGCGAGTGGAGATGTTATTTTGGAATGACCAGAAAAGACCTCCTAGAGTGACATTTGAGCAGAAATTTGAAGGATGAGAACCATCCAGTCCTGGAACTATCTGGTATCAAGAAAGGAGCTAGAAGTGAGAAAGATTCTGAAAAGGGAATGTGTTGGGGTTTTTTTGGTTTGTTTTTTTTGTTTGTTTGTTTTGTTTTTGTTTTTTTGTTTGGTTGGTTGGTTGGTCGGTTGGTTGGTTTTTCGAGACAAGGTTTCTCTGTATATCCCTGGCTGTCCTGGAACTCACTCTGTAGACCAGGCTGGCCTCAAACTCAGAAATCCACCTGCCTCTGCCTCCCAAGTGCTGGGATTAAAGGCATTCGCCAACCACTGCCTGGCTAAAAGGGAATGTGTTTTAAGGACCAAGAAAAAACCCTCTATGGAAGACAGTAAAAGGAAAGGGGCCAAATAATAGACAAAGAAATAACTGGAGCTATTCTGTATAGGGCTTTTTTTTTTTTTTTTACTCTTAGCCCCCGGTTTGTCAACCAAAATGAAGCATTCATAACACCCACATCCCCTTATATACGTGATGCTGTTATTTAGATCTTACATCTAACAGTTTATTTTCCTTTATTTTTGACTCACAGTGTAGCACTTACTTGCCTCGAACTCACAGAAATCCTCCTACCTCTGCCTGATGAATGCTGGGATCACAGGTGTGTGCCACCACTCTACACATGGTTCCTTAAGTAAATGTCACCAAAGTTAAAGATAATGTGGGCAAGGAAAAATAGATGATTAACCACACGTGTATAGGCTTTAAGTCCTTTGTCAACCCACACAGAAAAATTGAGTAACTTGTTCATCGTCGTTTACAGTGAAAACCATTCTTGGTAAAGAGTGAGCCGGTGCTATTCTTGAATATTGAGCTCTTTTTACTCTGTGTACTAGAATGCTTTCCAGCTCCTGGTACAATTCCTAGTAGAGGCATAAACTAGAGATTGACTCCACATGTTAATCTTTTCACAAAGTTCCTGCATTCTACGATAATGATAAGAGAGAGTTCCAAGGAATCAGACAAAATCTTTTATGACCTTCAAAAAACTGTGCACAAACAAGTATGAGGTGGAAGATAAGACATTTAGATTTAGAACTTTTAGCATGGCCAGATTGAAAAATAAAATAATAGTTAATAACTAGTTGTCTGCTGTGGCACTGGGTGTAGAGACGGGGGACTGTGGTAGCAGAGCTGGATTCCACACCCAAACAGTAATAAAACTGTATGGGTGTGTGAGATCAGCCTTTTCAGTTCTATATCTTTTTATAGTTCTTAACTAGTTGTGCTATAAAGTCATACCACACTCAGGAGGCTGGGCAAGAAGGTTCTGAGTTCAAGGCTAGCTTGAGCTACATAGCAAGACTTAGTTTCAAATAAACAAAGCAAGCCTCGCTGGAAAATAAATGGTCAAGTGTTCCCAGCACCCATGTGGTATCTCACAACCATCGATAATTTGGGATCTCCATCTCTTGGGACTAAATCCAAGGCCCTCTTCTGACCTCAGATATTGAGCATACATGTAGTGGCCATATATGCAGGCAAAACACTATACACATAAAGTAGACAATCAAAAAAAAAAATGTTCTGCCATAGAGGCTAGGTAGCTCAGGTTTCAATCAAGGCTTTGACCAAGACAGTCATTTTAATTTCCTCAGCTTTCTGTTTATCCATATAATGAAAAATATATCCTCATCAGAATAAGAGGGTTGAGTATAATAGTATCATCATACTTAAAGAGACATTTTGAAGATGGGATAGGAAGTATTTTAAAGCCTTGAAGCGCAGCTATTAAATGCCTGTTATGACCATGGAAGGGGCAATTTACAGATGCCATCAAGCTAGGGAGTACAAAACATGCTGCATCTTGTCAGGAATCTTGAGTCATTTGTCACAATTGCACCACAAGGAACTGTCTAGCAGCCCTTGATGAAAGCTGAATTGTAAAGGAGACAGATGCAGGGGCCGGCATTTTTACTGTAGTTTTATTCATTTTAAATAGCATCCAAAGTACTGGATTTCATTATAATGTGTGTGTGTGTGTGTGATCACATTCTTCTGACTCATTTTCTTCTCCCACTGTCCTCTCTCATCCCCCTCATCCCCCTCTACTTGGTCTTTTTCCCCCTCTTAAATAACACCTCTTTCTGTTTCCATGTCAGGAAATCTCTTCTTTGAAATCAAGAGCAGTTCCACCCCTTCTATGCACATTCTACTCCATCACACACACACATACACACACACACACACACACACACACACACGGGGGGGGGGGGGGGGGGGGGAGGGAAGGGGGGAGAGAGAGAGAGAGAGGCTCCTCAGATTAGAGGACTCAAAGGCATTTGGCTTCTGTCTTATGTAGTCTAGCTTACTTACAGAATGACTTTCAGTTCCACCCACTTTCCTGCAAATGTCACAGTTTCATTTGTGTGTGCACACCTCTTTCCCACCAGCCACCTCCCTGTTGCTGGACACCAGCCGCTTCTACTCCCTAGCTATTATGAATGGCAGTGCAGCAATAAACATGGCTGTGCAAGTGTTTGTGTTGTGCGTGTCCAGGAGTGGTGCAGCTGCCTTACATGGCCTTCATACTTATTTCTATAATGGATTCTTGAGTTGACAATCCACTAGCAGTGTGGAGGAGTGTATCCTACCCCACACTCTCACCAGTATTTGTTCCTGTTTGGTTTCCTGTTGACAGTCATTCTGACTGGGGTGAGATGGGATCCAAAAGCAATTTTAGTTTGCATTTCCCTCATGGTTAAGGATGTTCAACATTTTTGCAGATATTACTTAGGCAATTATACTTTTGAAAGTTGGCTAGTCAGGTTATCAGTCAACTGTTTGAATGATTTTTGTTGTTGCTGGTTTTGATCATTTTGGTTTTTGTTTTTTGGTTGTTGGTTTTTGGTTGGTTGGTTTAGTTTGGTTTGGTTTTTCTCTTCTTTTCTTTTCTTTTCTTTTCTTTTTTTTTTTTTTGGCTTATTTAGACAGGGTTTCTCTGTATAGCCCTGGCTGTCCTGGAACTTACTTTGTACACCAGGCTGCCCTCGAACTCAGAAATCCACCTCCCTCTGCCTCCCAAGGCATGTGCCACCACTGCCCGGCTCCCCCTTTGAATTTTTTTTGGGGGTGGGGGTAGTCTTTTCCAGGCAGGGTTTCTCTGTTGTAGCCCTGACTGTCCTGGAACTCGCTGGTGTGTCTGAAGACAGCTATAGTGTACTCATATAAATAAATAAATTAAAAAAAAAAAAAGCTGGGTAGTGATGGCACAAGCCTTTAATCCCAGCACTTGGGAGGCAGAGGCAGGCAGATTTCTGAGTTCCAGGCCAGCCTGGTCTACAGAATGAGTTCCAGGACAGCCAGGGCTATACAGAGAAACCCTGTCTCAAAAAAACAAAAACAAAAAAACAAAACAAACAAACAAACAAAAGGCATGTGCCACCACTGCCCGGCTTGGTTTGGTTTTTCGAAACAGGGTCTTTCTGTGCTGCTCTGGACATCCTAAAACTCACTCTGTAGACCAGGCTGGCCTAAGACTCATAGAGATCTGCCTGCTTTTGTCTCCTAAGAGCTGGGATTAAAGGATTGCACCACCTCTGCCCAGCTTGAGCAATTTCTTTTGATACTTAATTTCTGCAGTCCTTCATATAGTCTATATGTAAGCTCCTTGTCTGGTATACATTTAGCTAAGTTTTTTCTCATTCTATAGGGTACCTCCTCACGTTGGCAAATGTCTCTTTTATTGGGAAACACTTTAATTTCCTGTAATCCCATTTGTCAATTCTTGGGATTGTTTCCTGTATTTTTGCAGACCTTTTTGGGAAGTCCTTGCCCATGTCTGTATCTTGAAATATATCACCACACTCTCCTGAAGCAATTTCAAAGTTTCAGGTCTGACACTACAATTGGGATGCATTGTGAACTGATTTATTTGTGTCTGTGTGTGTGTGCACGCACACATGCATGTGTATGTGCTAAGAGAAAGATATATGTCTCGTTTCATTCCTCGACGATCAATATCCAGTTTTCCCAGTTCCATTTACTGAAAAGGCTGTCTTTTCTCCCAAGTATGCATTTTACATCTCTGTCAAAATGTGTAGCGGTAGCTGTGTGGATTTTTCTGGGTCTTCTATTCTACTGGTCTATGTGTATGGTTTTGTGCTGGTGCTATAGTGGTTTTGTTACTATGGCACTGTAGTATAGTATGAGATCAGGCATTGTGACAGCACCAGCATTGCCCTTGCTTAGCATTGCTCTGATAATTGCAGGTCTTTGTGCTTCTGTAGGGATTTTGGAGTTGTTTTTTTCTAGTTCTGTAAAGAATGCCAATCAGAATTTTGATGGGAATTGAATTGCATTTCTTTTCTTTTTGTTTTGTTTTGTTTTTTAGACAGGGTTTCTCTGTGTACCCCTGGCTGTCCTGGAACTCACTCTGTAGACCAGGCTGGCCTCGAACTCAGAAATCCACCTGCCTCTCTGCCTCTCTGTGCTAGGATTAAAGGCATGTGCCACTACTGCCTAGCACATTTCTATATAGCTTGCAGTAATAAAACCATTTTCTCCAACTCATTTCTGCCAATCCATGAGCATGTGAGAGATCTTTTCATCTTCTGGTGTATTCTTCAATTTCTTTCTTCAGAGACTAAAGTATTAAAGTCTTTATTTAGTCTTTAATCTCCTTGGTTGGTTAATTTCTAAATTTATTTAGTTTTTTAAGCCACTGTGATTAGGATTTTCCCCTTGATTTAATACCCTTGGCAAATTCAGTATTGGCATATAGAAAAGCTACTCAACTTTGTACGTTTAGTTTGTATCTTGCTTCATTGATGAAAGTATTTATAGGGTCTAAGTGTTTTCTGCTGGAGACTTTGGGACTTTTACATATAGGGCTCCTGTTGTCTGCAAAAAGGCATTGTGCCTTCTTCTTTCCTATTCACATCCGCTTTACTTCTTTATCTTGTCCTATGCTTAGCTAAGGCTTTGATCACTGTATTGAGTAGGGCTCATGGGGGTAGCTATATTTGTCTTCTTCCTGATTTTAGAGGAAGCAATTATAGTCTTTTCCATTTAGTATATTGTTGGCTATAGGTGTGTTGTCCATAGCCTTTACTATGTTGACACATGTTCCTCCTGTTACTAGTTTCTTTGGGCCTTGTTTTGGTTTGGTTTTTTGGTTTTTTGGGTTTTTTAGTTTTTCAAGACAGGGTTTCTCTGTATAGCTCTGGCTGTCCTGGAACTCACTCTGTAGACCA
>NW_022196904.1:160541595-160549246 GCF_008632895.1 Mastomys coucha | reverse complement strand
ACTCAGAGATCTGCCTGCCTCTGCCTCCCAAGTGCTGGGATTAAAGGCATGCGCCACCACTGCCTGGCACTTTGGGGCTTTTCATCATTAAGGGATGCTGAACTTTGTTAAAGGACTTTTCTACATCTAATAAAAAGATAATTATGTTCTGCGTTGTCTTTACTGATCTGTGTATATTGAACCAACCTTGCCTTCCTGGAATGAGACAAACATGACCATAGTTTTTAATCAAAATGTACATTTGTAAAAATCAGTTTTCAAGAGTGTAAAAATGTTTTTTATTATTTTTATCCATGTGTATATGCATGCCACGTGTGTGCCATTGCCTGAGGCAAAATGAGAACAGTATATCCTCCTAGAAATAGGATTAATTAAAGGCAGAACTGCCGGAGCTATTTCTCTAGCTTTAAGCTTTAAAGAACTTTATTGAGAATTTTTATATGTATGTTCATCATGGAAATTATAGTTTTTTCCTTTTGTTTTTGTGCCACCTTCTGTTTTAGATATAAGAGTAGTTTCATCTAATGAATTTGGTCATGTTGTTTTTCTTTATAACTATAGAACAGTTTGAGCATATTTAGATTTGGCTTTTCTTGAAAGAATTTAGTAGGCTGGGCGGTGGTGGCTCATGCCTTTAATCCCAGCACTTGGGCACTTGGGAGGCAGAGGCAGGCAGATTTCTGAGTTCGAGGCCAGCCTGGTATACAGAGTTCCAGGACAGCCAGTGCTACTCAGAGAAACCCAGTCTCGAAAAACCAAAAAAGAAAAAGAATTCATTAGTGAAGCCTTCCAGTCCTGAGTTTTCTTTTGTTAGAGACTTAATCCCTGCATCAATCTTGTTGCTTATTATGGATCTTTAGAAGGTGGCTACATAGTCCTGATTTAAGTTTAGGAGGTCATACATGTCTAGGAATTTATTCTTTTTTATATAGGTAGACATTATAGTCCTTTGCATTTAAATGGACAAAGTTTTTCTTAATGATCCTCTGGGTTTTACTGGAATCCGTCGTAACATCCAATTCTTCATCTCTAGCGCCGTGGCTTTGATCCTTCATCTCTAGTGCCGTGGATTTGATCCTTCATCTCTAGCGCCGTGGATTTGATCCTTCATCTCTAGCGCCGTGGCTTTGATCCTTCATCTCTAGCGCTGTGGCTTTGATCCTTCATCTCTAGCGCTGTGGATTTGATCCTTCTCTCTAGCGCCGTGGCTTTTATCCTTCATCTCTAGTGCCGTGGATTTGATCCTTCATCTCTAGCGCCGTGGCTTTGATCCTTCATCTCTAGCGCCGTGGATTTGATCCTTCATCTCTAGCGCCGTGGCTTTGATCCTTCATCTCTAGTGCCGTGGATTTGATCCTTCATCTCTAGCGCTGTGGATTTGATCCTTCATCTCTAGTGCCGTGGATTTGATCCTTCTCTCTCATTCTTTTGGTCAGCTTGCCTATGGATGTGACAACCTTGTCTATTTTTCCAGAGCAGCAACAACTTGGATTAAGTTTATGTACTGTTCTTCTCATCCCCATTTCACTCACTTCTGCTCAGATCTTTATTATTTCTTGCTGTCTGCTGCTCTGGCTTTGGGCTTCTCTTTTCTGTTTTTGAGCCTCTGAGGTCTTCCACTTGGCTATATATCTGCCATCACACTGATGTTTCTAGTGTAAAAACATCACAGCTATGAGCTTTCCTTTTAGGGACTGCCTTAACTGTATCCCACAGATACTAAGAAGTTGTGCTTTCAACTTTGCTTAATTTTAAGACTTTTTCTTCCTGATTTCTTGAATGGCCTACTGGTTCTTCATGAGTATAGTCATTGGCCTCAGGCACTTCTGTAGTTTCTGTGATTTCTTCCGCTATTGATTTCCTAATTTCACTGCAGTAAGATCCAATAAGATACAAGAAATTAGTTTGATTTTCTTTTATTTGTTAAGACCTGTTCTTTTGGGGCAGGAGAGATGGCTCAGTGGTTAAAAGCACTGGCTGCTCTTCCAGAGAACCTGGGTTCAATTTTTAGCACCCACATGGCCACTCACACATGTCTCTAATTCTAGTTCCAGGGCCTCTGACACCCTCACACAGACTGACATGAGGTAAAACACCAATGGACATAAAAAAATAAATAAATAAATTACTTTAGAATGAGTTCTGTTTTAGAGGAGGTTCCAGGGGCTGTTGATGTATATTGTGTATCAGTTGGATTGAACTCTATATATCTGAAGTCATTTAATCTACAATGTGGTTCTGTGGGGTTTTATTTGTGGGGGTTTATTTGGTTGGGTTGGGTTGGGTTGGTTTTGATTTTTCAAGACAGGTTTCTCTGTGTAGCCCTGGCTGTCCTGAAACTACCTTTATAGATGAGGCTGGCCTTAGTCTCAGAGCTCTGTCTGTCTCCATCTCCCAAGTGCCCGGGCAGTGGTGGCACACACCTTTAATCTCAGCACTTGCAAGGCCGAGGCAGGTGGATTTCTGAGTTCGAGGCCAGCCTGGTCTACAGAGTGAGTTCCAGGACAGCAAGGGCTACACAGAGAAACCTTGTCTCAAAAAACCAAAAAAAAAAAAAAAAAAAAAAAAAAAAAAGACCCAAGAGCTAGGTGTGTGCCAACGGTCCCAGCCTAGAATGCGGTTTAACTATGAGATTCCTTTATTTATTTTGCTTTCAAATGACCTCTGTGAACTGAGTCACTGAAATCATCCCTCTTTCTGTGTCAGGATTTATTTAAACTTTTATGTCCATCAGTGTTTGTTTTGTAAAACTGAAGGTACCTATATTCAGTGTATATGTATTTATATTTGCTACTTGTTCTTGATGAAATATTTCTTTCGTCGATATGCAATGGGCCCTTCTGAGTAAAATTGGTTTGAACTCTACTTCGTCAGACAGCAGAAAAGCCATGCCAGCTTACTTTCCATTTCCATCCACTTGACTGATTGACTCCAAGCCTCTGATTCTGAACCTATGGGTATGTTCTGCTAGTTTTGTTTCTTGGGGACATCAGATACTTGGGTCCTAGTTTTTTAGTCCAGCCAGTCAGTTTGCATCTCTTTATCTGAGATAATCTGTAGTACTGAGAGATGTTTATTAATTCTTGTAATTTGGGGTCCGGAGTGAGCAGGGCTGGAGCGAGCCGGGCCGGCAGAGGTCCTGAGTTCAATTCCCAGCAGCCACACACATGATGGCTCACAGCCATCTGTACAGCTACAGTGTACTCATACACATAAAATAAATAAAATAAATCTCTTTTAAAAAAGACAAAATAATCACTAAATATATAGTAAAAAAGAAAAAAGAACAAGAACAAAAGGCTGGGGGGGAGAGAAGGAAGAGAAGGAATAGGAAAGAAAGAACTTTATAAAAAGTAAGAAAAAGAAAAATAATTCCAAGTAATGGAGATAATCCATAAACATCACTAAATGAATGCACAAAGATAATTTAAAAACAAACCCAAAATTTTTTAGTAAAATAAATTTAAAATATTGCTGAAAGTATAGTAAAAGAAAGGGAGGAGGGACTACAAGATAGGGATGACTCAGCTTCTCTCTGGGTCCTTGGAAACTCGAGGCCACCAGTAAAATGCCTGGGATGGGTCAGGTAAGCTTGCAGGTTCTTCGTTCCTATAGTTTATGCTGTTGTCGTTGCACCGGTATTGGGCAAGTGTCCAGGTTTGCCGGAGTTGTGCTCACTAGGGTACCTTCTCTTCCTTGCCTATGCGAGGCCTCCCCTGGCCATACTTGCCTTTATTGTATGTCGTCTGGACAGTCTCTCTCACCCTCTTGAGACTCCCCAGATTGAATTCCCTTGGGTGGTTAGTGTTTCAGGAGAAGATCTCTCCCAAATGGGAGGAGAAAATAAAAATCCCTGAAATCTGTCCAAGCTGAGGACACAGTCTTTGTACTCTCGGGACCTCCTAAGTATTGACCTGCTTGAGGGGTGCCGCTCGACTATCAAGAGGCCAACTGGAGTGAAAACAGTCATCCTCTACTCCCGTACGAGACAGAGAGGTGACAGCAAAAGCTCACACTGACCTTCAGTCCCAGGGCTACCAAACTCCAGAATCATTCTTAGTTCCATCGAGGGAAATCTTTGTCTCTGACAAGCCCTGAGCCAAACCTCCTGCTCCCTTCACTCTTGGGAGTCCTCCCAAGAGCATCGAGTCCTCCCACACCCCAAAGGTGCCTCCAAAGGCTAACTTATTCCCCGGAACTGTGACTGGTTAGATCCAGTCTCCCTTTCTTGCGGTTGTCTCTACACGCAGGACCCTAGGGAAGCTCGGGGTTAAGCAACAGTTTCCTTCTTCCGGTAGAACCCAGTCGCTGTCCTCTGAGTCATACAGAGTGATGGTGTCTCCATGGCTGGCCCATCCACCAGAGGTTCCCTGTTTCACCAAGGCCAATTGCCTTTGAGGCTTTTGAGGCCTATAGGCTTATCCTGGGGATAGGGCTTTGAGTGCTTTCCCACCAGAGTGACCTGATTGACCTTTTAGACAAGGCTTTTATTTCCCTCCCCGCCCCCTCCCCAGGGATGGCCACCTGGCTGGGGCTCTGTTGACTGTTTCTTTTCAGTAACCTATACTATCTATGTGGCTTTTCGCAGGTCCTCTTCTATTCTGTTTGGAGGAGCATCATTTTTATTTTTCCTTAAGGAGCATCTATTTTTTTTTTCCTTATGCTAACTCAATATATCCTTTTGCTTTTACAATATATCTCACGGAGACATCTTCTATCCCACAAGCTTACCGAAACTCCCTACACTGTGATTTTTAAAATGTAAGAAACCAGCTGTATCATAGCTGGTCACAATATTACAAGTCTATAACCCTAGAACATGGGAGACTGAGGCAGAATGGTCATGACTTTGAGGACTTCATAGCAATTTCAAGGCAAGTCTCAAGTACATAGTAAGACCCTATCTTGAAGAGAAAAACGAAAAGAAAGACTTAAAAAAAAAAACTGTCATAGAACAAGATAATGACAACCTCTTTGTTTCTCATTTTGTTTGCTTGCTTTGTGTTCTGCTGTATTTTATTTATTTTAGTTGGTTGTGTTGCTTGTCGTGAGGTGAGGCAGGATTTTACTATGTAGCTGGGCTGGAACTTGCTCTGCCACCAGAGTGCTGGGGTTACAGGGGGAAGCACCACCCTGAGAGGAACCATCTTCCTTAAGGGTTGGCTTCATTTCAAGGCAAAGAAAGGTTTGAGAAAGTCTCTGGCTGGCAGACTCATACAAAGGCCTGAGGATGGGTCCAAAAAGTATTTTGTTTCCTTCTAAAAATAGAGAAAATATTCTTTTCTTTTCTTTCTTTCCTTTTTCTTTCTTTCTTTTTTCTTTTTTCTTTTTCTTTTTTTTCTTTTTCTGTTTTTCTTTTTTTCTTTTTTTTGTGGTTTTTCGAGACAGGGTTTCTCTGTATAGCCCTGGCTGTCCTGGAACTCACTCTGTAGACCAGGCGGATTTCTCAAAGTCAGAAATCCGCCTGCCTCTACCTCCCAAGTGCTGGGATTAAAGGCATGCGCCACCACCTCCAGGCTGAAAATATGATTTTCTGAAGTAAAAAAAAAAGAGGAAATAGTAGCTTTGGAAAGAGGCCAGTTTCTTTTAGGTCTAAGATTATAAGCCAGGTGTCTGCATCCGGTAAACAGACTAGCGAACAACAATCTCTTACCTTAAATCAGACACAGTTCCCCCCAGTACACCTCATCTGACCTTTCTCCTCTTTGCCATCTTCCTTTCCCTAGCCGTGAGCAGACAGTGCATGGAGAACAAAGAGTTTTCCACTCTGTTAACCCTTTAGGTAAGGCTAGTAATTCTTTGTCAAAATCCACAGAATGTCAAGTGCAACTTTGCTCTACTTTGAACAAAGAAAAGAAGTTTTTTTGGTTTTTTTTTTTTTTTTTTGGTTTTTCAAGACAGGGTTTCTCTGTGTAGCCCTGGCTGTCCTGGAACTCACTCTGTAGACCAAGCTGGCTTTGAACTCAGAAATCCACCTGCCTCTTCCCCCCAAGTGCTGGGATTAAAGGCGTGCGCCACCACTGCCCGGCAGTTTTTTTGTTTGTTTGTTTTTTGTTTTGAAGTGTAATTTTACTATATGCCTCAAGCTGGGCTTGAACTCATGAACCCCCTGTGCCTCTGAGTATCTGTGATCACAGAGACCAATGTCAACAACACAAGATTTGACTTAAGATGGTGAGAGTTGCCTGCTCACAAATTGTATTTTTGAAAACAAGGCATTCCAAGATTTACTGTTAAAAGCAGAAATTCAGGCTGGTAATTCAACATGTAAAGGTGTTTGCCACCAACTCTGACCACTTAGGGAAATTCCTTCTGAAGGTGAATCCTGTGCGTTGACCTCTGACCCCCACATCTCTCTTATGGTGCAACTCACATTCCTGTGGGTGTGCACACACACACACACATAAGTAAATACATGTATAAAAATAAATGTGACAACCTAAAAATAGAAAATCCCCATGCTTAAGTGCTGCTATAGAAACCATTGATTTCTGACACTGAAGTGTATACTCTTTCTCCCAAACCTTGCTTCTTCAGCTAGAATAGCCAGCCTCTATTACCTGGTTAGTTTGTGACCCTCTCTGTTTCCTTTGATTGGAGCATAACGAACATCTGACGCAAGCAGACCCAGAAGTTCCCTTCCAGGGAATTTGGAATTGAGAGTCATAGACCATAACATCCCTTTTCTGTTTGCCGGAAGTGAGGTCACCTCTACTCTGAGTGATCATTGTAAGAGTAATGTCTTGGTTCTCATGGCTGGGGTTGCAGAGGAGGGAGGAGAGCAGGGGAGGCAGCCATAGGAGAATGCTGGCTCTGGTTTCCACTCTCGGTTTAGCTCCTCCTCCCTATGATTCCTGTAAAACATTTATCATTGGGGCATGCCGGCAGTTTGCTCCTTCACAACTCTCTCTTTTTTAAAGTCTTGTTCCAGAACCTTTAACTGAGTCTCCAACAATAAAGCCCATTTGTCTTTAGACCTTTTGATCCTCTAAATCTTTCCCTCTGGTGCCTCCTCTTTTGGAAGTCTTGAAACTATACCTCTTTATCTACCCATCGTGAGAGCCGATAAACGGAAGGCAGGGGTGCCCCTCTTAGGAGAGGCAGCTTGTGTTGAGGAAGCACTTCGTAGGGTATTTATATTGATTCTTTCCTTCTGGTATATTCTGAGGACCACTACAATAGCACATACCTAAATTCATTTGCCTGGAAGTTGCTTTCTTAAAAAAAAAAAAGCCTACATCATTCTGGGATTTCATTGAAATTGTTATAATGAACTTCTGTGGAGTGCTTTAAAGCCCTTTCAATGTAAGTCTTACTGTTACAATGTAAGTCTAACTGTGAATAACAGTTAATAGCTGTTATTCACAACAGATCAAACTTCAGCCAGTCTATTACAAATTGAATTGGGTCTCCCAAGAAAATACGTTGAAGTCCTAACCACTAGTTCCCGTGGATGTGGAAATGCTCATTTGAAAATACTGTCTCTGCAGAGGTAATTAAGCAACCAACAAAAGCTCTAAGGCGGGCCCTGACCTGGAATGACAGGAATTCCTAGGAATGCACAGGAACACAGGCTATGTGAATTGGAGGCAGAGGTCACCATGACACACCTTCCTAAAGAGGAACAGGTTAAAGAGTACCTGGGGGGGGG
>NW_022196904.1:160530239-160541579 GCF_008632895.1 Mastomys coucha | reverse complement strand
GGGTGGGCATCAGAAGCTGGAAGAAGCAATGAAGCAATCCCCAAACCCCGAGGCTTCACAGGGAGCTTGACCCTTGCCAACCCCTTGGGAAGCCCAGTCTACAGATTTATGAAAGAATACATTTCTACTGCTATAAGCCATCCAACGTGTGGTACCTTCTAGGGCAATCTAGTAGCTAGTAAACTTATATACTATACAGTGCTTCTCAAACTGAAGTCCAGACAAGTCTTGGACTTTCTTACTCCCCTGTCTGACACACTAAATGCTGCCTGAGAACTGACAGAGTGATTTGTTGGAGGGAGAGAAATCAATTTCTTTATCACTATGTCCCGTTTATTTTCCTATTGAATCGAAGTGCTTCTGTTTACTTCCTTCCTGTCGCCTTCACTTGTTACAGGACAATAATAAAGGATGCAGCAGTCCTAAGGCAGGCTTTGGACTCCATGGCTATAAGAATAGTGGTATCACACACATCCCTCTCAGATGTCAAATCAGCTCTTTCCCGGTACCAGCAGGAAGTGTGCCGGGAACCAACAATGGTACAGCGAGATCAGCTTTAATAAGACTGGAAAAACATGTAAGACAACTATTAATTACTGAAATACACTTGTCTTAAACCTCATGAAAACTTAGGTTGTATGCCTTCACATGTAGTATCAATATAAAAGAATTTTAATCTATATTCACTGAGAAAACTATCCTCCTCTGTTTTAAAATTTTAAGTAAGTGTTAATACATGCCACTTGTGGAAAGTTTTAAACGTTTGGGAAATTGTGTAAATCTCTCTTGGGCTTTCCTATCCCTCTTCATTTTCCAGAATTGACCACTGAGCCTATGTATAACCTTTCAAACTCGCTGCATTTTCGTACCCATTTCCAACAGCTGAGTTCCAACAGCTGTAAGAAAAAGTGATAACCTTACATTAATACTTTCTGTTACCAGCTCTTCACCCCACATACTCTCATTTCAATCTTTATAGTGTGCCCTCATTTGTTTAAACTCTTATGGAGTCTCCAGGAATCAGGTGACTCATAATTTACTGAAAATTCTACTTGTGGATATTTAGTTTTCTAATTTTTCACAACTACAGAAGTAAAGTTGGTTGGTATTGTACATACATATCAAAGCACAAAAATGTTGCCCAAAATACACATTTAGACTCTCTGGACTAAAGGAAATATGCATTTAAGTTTTACCGACTACAGCCAGAATAACATTTTAAAATCTCATCATAGTATATCAATGTCCATTCATCTATAGTCATAGAACTCTGGGTTTTCTTTTCTTTTCCTTTTTTTTTTTTTTTGTTTTGTTTTGTTTTGTTTTTTTGTTTTTTGAGACAGGGTTTCTCTGTGTAGCCCTGGGTGTCCTGGAACTCACTCTGTATACTAGGTTGGCCTTGAACTCAGAAATCCACCTGCCTCTGTCTCCCAAGTGCTAGGATTAAAGGTGTGTGCCACCACTGCCTGGTGTCACAGAACCCTGAATATTATGAATCTTTAGTTTTAGATAATTTTAATCTTAAAACACATTCATCTTTGGCAGCACAGGTATGTAGTATGCATATAGAAAACACTCTGAAAAGAATCCTGATGGAAATAATACGTAATAGCTAAGGGCATACAGTCCGCTGGGTGTCGTTCAAAGGATTTATATCTAGCAATAAAACAAAAATAACACTAATGTCCTCATCATGCTCAGTCATTGGCCAGTGAAGAGCGCATGGAGGGGCTGGGGAAGCGGGGAGAAAAGGCTTTCAGCCTAGAGGCTGCCACAGACATAGCACAAGGAACTGCAGGCCACCTGACCCTACACGCTCACCTCAGTTTCTTAAGCAGAAAAACTGCACAGTTGACAATAAGAGAAGACGTTGTATGGGGACAAAACCGACTGCTGACTCTTCTCATTTGCTGGCCGATCTCCACCCCCATGCATAGCGAAGGAGATCATCAGCTGACAGAGGAAGGGGGTGGCTAGTACTTAACAAATGTTGGCTTTAAAGATAAAAAGTAGAAGAGTGAAGACGCTATCTAGAAGAGGGGGAGGGTAAAGGGACCAAGGACCGACTGTAGTTGATTACTAGGCAGAAATAAAAACCCAACAGAAAGCAAAAATTTGGCACGCGGCTCAACAACAGTGTTGTTGTGGGTTTCTCTCCACCCACACTTGCCAGCTCCACACCCCAGAGTTCAGAAGAAAAAGTTCATCTCTGTCAGGGTTTGGAACTTCCCCAGGTGTGAAAGAGGAAGTGAAATAAAGGGCAAAAGTTGAGAAGGCACGCAGGTTAAACATCTACCATCTACGTCCAAAATCTTTGGGGACTGAAATTGTCACAGATTTGGGGATATTTACTGGTAAATATGACATTTCTTGGAGACAATATCTAAGACTAAGTACAAAATTGACCTATCTTTTAACTAGGACATCGTTTTAAAATTGCACGTCTAATATTTATTAAAAAGCAACATAAATGACAGGATGAGAAAGCATAGTGGAGCTCTTCCTGCTGCCTGTGGATCTAAGTATAGAGCTCTCTGCTACTTCATCAGCATCATGACTGCCTGTGTGCTGCTTGCTCTCTGATATGATAATAATGGACTAAACCTCTGAAACTCAACAGAAACCTTTCTGATATTAACAAGAAGTGCAAGAAGAAATAGAAGAAGAGAAGGAGGAAAAAGAAGAGGATAAAGCAGAAGATGGGAGGAGGAAAAGAAGGAGAAAGAGAAAGAGGAAGAGGGGACCGAGGCAGTCAGGAACTCCACCCAACCAGTGGCACTGGTTCCTTCTGGTCTGGGCCTGTGCCCTGAGCAGACCTTGGGCTTGAACTCTGCAACCAGTCCCACAACACCCAGAGATGAAGCTCCACTTTCAGGCACTCTAACATGCCCAGGACCACAGGATTCCAGGATCCTAGGATTCCAGGAACTTGGTCACACCAGGATCTCAGGGTCCAAGAGGCAGCTTGACTCCCAAGAGCCTTGACACACCAAGGATCTCAGGATCTCAGGATCCCAGAATCACAGAATCACAGAGACAGCTGAACTCTGAGGAGCTCTGACACAACCAGGATCACAGGAAGGACAGGCTCCAGTCAGATATAGCCAGGGCAGGGAGCATTAGAGATAATCAGATGGCGGGAGGCAAGTGTAAGAACATAAGCAACACAAACCAAGGATACTTGGCATCATCAGAACCCAAAACTCCCACCATAGCAAGTCCTAGACACACTATCACACCGGAAAAGCAAGATCCAGATATAAAATCACTTCTCATGATGGTGATAGAGGACTTTAAGAAGGACATAAATAACTTCCTTAATGAAATACAGGAGAACACAGGTAAACTGCTAGAAGCCCTTAAAGAGGAAACACAAAAATCCCTTAAAGAACTACAGGAAAACACAATCAAACAGATGAAGGAAATGAACAAAACCAGCCAAGACCTAAAAATAGAAATAGAAACAATAATGAAATCACAAAGGGAGACAACCCTGGAGTTAGAAAACCTAGGAAAGAGATCATGAGTCATAGATGCAAGCATCACCAACAGAATACAAGAGATAGAAGAGAGAATCTCAGGGGCAGAAGATTCCATAGAAAACATTGACACAACAGTCAAAGAAAATGCAAAAAGCAAAAAGCTTCTAACCCAAAACATCCAGGAAATCCAGGACACAATGAGAAGATGAAACCTAAGGATAATAGGTATAGAAGAGAGTGAAGATCCCCAACTTAAAGGGCCAGTAAATATCTTCAACAAAATTATAGGAGAAAACTTCCCTAACCTAAAGAAAGAGATGCCAATGAACATACAAGAAGCCTACAGAACCCCAAATAGACTGGACCAGAAAAGAAATTCCTCCCATCACATAATAATCAAAACACCAAATGCACTAAACAAAGAAAGACTTTTAAAAGCAGTAAGGGAAAAAGGTCAAGTAACATATAAAGGCAGACCTATCTGAATTACACCAGACATCTCACCAGAGACTATGAAAGCTAGAAGATCCTGGGCAGATGTCATAGAGATCCTAAGAGAACACAAATGTCCAGGCTACTATACCCAGTAAAACTCTCAATTACCATAGACGGGGAAACCAAGACATTCCAAGACAAAGCCAAATTTACACAATATCTTTCCACAAATCCAACCCTACAAAGGAGAATAGATGAAAAACATCAACACAAGGAGGGAAACTACACCCTGGAAAAAGCAAGAAAGTATCTTTCAACAAACCCAAAAGAAGATAGCCACACAGACATAATTCCAACTCTAACAACAAAAGTAACAGGAAGCAACAATCACTTTTCCTTAATATCTCTTAACATCAGTGGACTCAATTCCCCCCAAAAGACATAGACTAACAGACTGGATATGTAAACAGGTCCCAGCATTTTTGCTGCATACAGGAAATGCACCTCAGTGACAAAGGCAGACACTGCCTCAGAGTAAAAGGTTAGAAAACAATTTTCCAAGCAAATGGCCCTAAGAAACAAGCTGGAGTAGCCATTCTAATATTGAATAAAATCAACTTTCAACCAAAAGTTATCAAAAAAGATAAGGAAGGACACTTAATTCTCGTCAAGTATGAAAAACCTTGACAAGTAAAATCTACCAAGATGAACTCTCAATTCTGAACACCTATACTCCAAATGCAAGGGCACCCACATTCGTAAAAGAAACTTTATTAAAGCTCAAAGTATACATCACACCCCATACAATAATAGTGGGAGAGTTCAACACCCCACTCTCATGATCGACAGGTCATGGAACCAGAAACTAAACAGAAACACAATGAAACTAACACAAGTTATAAACCAAATGGATCTAACAGATATTTATAGGACATTTCATCCTAAAACAAAAGGATATACCTTCTTCTCAGCACCTCATAGTACCTTCTCCAAAACTGACCATATAACTGGTCACAAAACAGACCTCAACAGATACAAGATTGAAATAATCCCATGCACCCTGTCAGATCACCACAGTCTAAGGCTGGTTTTTTTTTTCTTTTTTCTTTTTCTTTTTGTTTTTTCTTTTTTTTCTTCCTTTTTTTTTTGTTTTTTTGTTTTTTGTTTTGTTTTGTTTTGTTTTGTTTTGTTTTTCAAGACAGGGTCTCTCTGTGTAGCCCTGACTGTCCTGGAACTCACTCTGTAGACCAGGCTGGCCTCAAATTCAGAAATCCAGCTGTCTCTGCCTCCCAAGTGCTAGGATTAAAGGTGTGTGCCACCACTGCCCAGCAAGGCTGGTCTTAAATACCAACAAAAACAATGGAAAGCATGCATACACATGGAAGCTGAACAACGCTCTACTCAATGATAAGTTGGTCAAGGAAGAAATAATGAAAGAAATTAAAGGCTTCTTAGAACTTAATGAAAATGAAGACACATCATACCAAAACTTATGGGACACAATGAAAGCAGTGGTAAGAGGAAAATTCTTAGCTCTAAGTGCCTCCGAAAAGAAACTGGAGAGAGCTTACACTAGCAGCTTGACAACACACCTGAAAACTCTAGAACAAAAAGAAGCAAATATACCCAAGAGGAGTAGACTGCAGGAAATAATCAAACTTAGGGCTGAAATCAACCAAATAGAAACAAAAAGAACTATAAAAAGAATCAACAAAACCAGGAGCTAGTTCTTTGAGAAAATCAACAAGATAGATAAACCTTTAGCCAGACTAACCAGAGAGCATAGAGACAGTATCCAAATTAATAAAATCAGTAATGAAAAGGGAGACATAACAATGAAATATATCTTAAAATAATTATTCTGTTTGTTGAATATTAACACTTGAAAATATTAAAATCATGTTCTATAAACATCATGGAAATATTATTGAAAATTTTTTTCACTGTGCTTGAAATTAGCATTTTCTTAATGTTTAACTTCAAAGAGTTTTTGCTATTTTGAAATTTTTAAAATATACTTACTGATAAAATAATTTATTTTCTAGAAACACTGATAATCTTTTTTAAGTAAACTGATTGTTAGACAATGTACACATATATAATGCATTTTAAATACTCTCTCACTATGTCAGGTTGTATAATATAGGGGCTGTTGAATATATTTCTTAATGATTCATTTTTAATATTTTATGTTCTTTTACAATGCTTAACTCCCAAAGAATATTTTGTATGTTTTGAAACAATTTAGTATTCAACATTAGATATAGGATCCTCAGTTATGGATAGTATTAAATATTCATTAATGATATTTTTAGGCCATGAAAGGATATGAATGTAAAAGTTGAACAAATTTTTATGTATTATTTGATTCTCAAAATACTCAATATTATTAATATGTTTGGTGTATAAAATACATTTAAATAATAAAAAAAAATTTAAGAAAAAAAAAGAAAAAGAAATCATAGTGGAGCATCTATCCTCATCAGAATACTGGTAATTCTACTTAAACTGAGGACAACCACTTCCTGGATGGATGAATGAATGAATAAATAAATAAATAAATAGATGACAGTTGGCTGTGAAATCAGTTTTTAACAATCTAGAAAAATAGCAATGACATTCAATGTTCTTCCTTAATGCTTCATATGTCTCAACCAGACGCTTTCTGTAGTCTATATTTCTATGCAGGTTTATGTAGGGCAGTGTGGGGCAGTGGTCTCCTCAGGTAACTTAGGGTCAGTCGGTATTTGATTTTGAGTCCTGGAGCCCCTGTGGGCAATTTCTGCTTGCAGGATGTGGAAGGAGCTTGGCCTTAACTCCCAAGTCTTTGGTTCCTGTTTCAGTCACAACCCCTCACAGCTGCCCCTGCAGGAGACATGTGCTCTATCAGGCAGACAATGCCCCAAGCTCCCAGCATTCTAGCTGGACCCTACCCCGAGTCATCTGACCACAGCACAGCCAAACGTGTCACGCCCCATACCACAAAAGGGGCGGCTGCCCCCTCCTCTCTCTCTTGCTCTCCTGCTCTTTGTCTGCACTCCCTCTCTTGCCTTCTTCCTCTCTTGCTTTCTTCCTCTCCTTTTTCTTTTTCTCTCTCTCCTTCCTCCTTTCCTTCTCTCTACTTGACCAGCCTATTTTCTCCTTCCTACATTTATACATTGCCTCCTTTTTTTTTTGGTTTTTCAAGACAGGGTTTCTCTGTGTAGCTCTGGCTATCCTGAAACTCACTCTGTAGACCAGGCTGGCTTCGAATTCAGAAATCCACCTGCCTCTTCCTCCCAAGTGCTGGGATTAAAGGCTTGCGCCACCATTGCCCCGCACATTGCCTCCTTTTTAACTAATGCTCAGTGCAGCCATAGGTCAACACTGAGGAGAGAGAGAGAGCCATTGGCCTCAGCCAGGAGCCCTGCCCTTGGTACAACAAGTTTATATGCTAGGTCAAATAATTTGTTTGAGTTAGCTCTCAAAATGAGTAGAACAATAGATATTCTCTCGGTAAATAATTATTGAGTTGGCCTGAGATATAGCAAGCCCACAGGGCATATCTGAGCTCTTGACAAAGAAGGGCAGTTCTCTCATCTCCTGCTTCTAGTCAAGTGGAGGACAAAAAGGGAAGTCCTCCACTATACCAGTGACAATAATGTGCACATAATTGTAACATTCAATCATGAAAATGTAAAAGACATATTCACAGTGCTGTATTTTATAAAAAGATAGAGAAGCCAGGGATGTGTTTGGTAGAGGCGTGGTAAGGTGTGGGGGAGGGAGTGCCTCTGTAGGCCCAATGTGAAGGCATCCTATCCCCCTGAGGGACCAGCCATAGGATGATATACTATAGAGAGAAAGAGAGGGAGGGAAGGAGGGAGAGAGGGACGAAGAGGGAGAGAGAAGAGGAGTAGAGGCTGGTCATTTGCACTGAGCATGTGGAGGGGGGAAGGAAGGGAGAGAGGGGGGGAAGGAGCAAGAGGATAGAGCAAAAGCAAGAGAGCAAGAAAGAGAGGAAGGGGCCCCTTTTAGACTGAGTCAGGCATAACTGGCTGTTGCCAGGTAACTGTGGGCAGAGTCTAGACTAAATGCCAACATACAGTATTTCATTCTTTATTTTGAAGATAATAAGCACATTATGAAGTAGCCAGTGCCTTGATCAAATACAATCCAAATATCTGTCAAGACACTCTACTGTTTCAGAATAAGAATGATCTTTAAATTGGCCAACTGAAAAAAAGTATTGATGAACATCCATTTAATGTGGAAGACATTCTTAGACACACTCGTACACCACATAGTGTTCCTGTAAAGACAGCGACACATCTTGTAGCAGAGACCTACATATCTGCATAACAAATTTGAAGATGCTTCCTTTCTAGATGAAAGACTATCTTTAACATTAATTTATTGGAATTTAAGCGTGGAAAGTGGTGGGGGCGGGGCTTGTTTTGCGGGATGGGGCGGGACTTGTTTTTAGTGCTGATAGTGGGTTTTGATGTTTTAAGTTTGGGGTTTTTATTTTGATGTTTTAGATTTTTGTTTGTTTGTTTTCTGATTTCTCTGTGATTCCAAAGCCTCTGGCTGTATTTCCACTTTTACTTCCTTTTTGGGGGGAAGGGATGGGGATGGACTGAAGTAGGTCCTGTATTTCCAAAGATTCTAGGAAAATTTTAATCCGCATTGCAGTTTGCAAAGTGATCCTTTAAAAATTAAGAAGTTAGGGCTGGAGAGATGGCCCAACGGTTAAGAGCACTGACTGCTCTTCCAGAGGTCCTGAGTTCAGTTCCTAGCAATCACATGGTGGCTCACAACCATCTGTAATGAGATCCAATGCTGCCTTCTGGTGTGTCTGAAGACATCAACAGTATACCCATATAATGAAATAAATAAATAAATCTTTAAAAAAATTAAGAAGTTAAAATACACATTATTTCTCATAAGGTGTTTGCCGGTGACAGAACTGCTTCAGAAAAAATTCAGCACTTAAGAATAGTTATAAAATTGAAGCAGGAATAGATATAATCCTTTGACAGCTTGGTAGTAGCATTAAATACCTCAGACCCAGTGACTATATTTCTAAAAATGTATCCTAGAGAAATAATCAGTAAAAAAAAGCTTTAAGTGTGTTGATGTTCGTTATGATCTTATCTAAAATATCAAAAACCTTTAAAGCAAAGTAAGTATTCAAAATTGGGGAAATGATGAATGAGTTATGATACTTTATGGTTAGAATGTTATTCAACAACCACAGTTACTTTCACTAAGTGACAAAGCAGAGAACTCCAAGAAGCCGACCCTCTGGGAAAACAATAAGACGGCATAAATGCTGAAAACCACCTCTTGCAGAACTTTGTAAATTAATTGGAGACCTAACGACAGCCGGGAGGCAATCTGAAGAAAGGAGAGATACACCTTGGTGCTGAGATACTGAGACTGGCTGCCCACTTCCGGTAACTATCGCCAGGGAAGGGAAGTGGGCAGTCCTAGTGCAGGTTGCCATCGCCAGGGGCACCAATACAAACCTTATATTCAAACACTGCGGTTGTGTACTCTAAGTCTCTGAGAGCTCCCACAGAGACCTACACAAAGACTCCCTTTTGTTTCCTTGTCTTGGGGCTGGACAGCTGCCCAGGAGCTTTGGATGAAGGGAGTTAAAGGTGTACCACAGGAGCCCGGGGCAAAGAACAACACTGTGGATAAGAAACCAAAGACAGATCTTGAATTCAAAGCCAAGGATTCAAGACAGTTTCCCTTCCAAGTCAAGCGTTTGTTGTTTGCCTTTTTCTGGTTTTGTTTGCAGGGGTTGAGGGGTGTGTGGGGTGGGGGTGGGGGGTGGGGGTTGTTTTGTTGATTTATAGTCTCGCTATACATCCAGGCTACCGTGGGGACTCATTACCTTCCCTCAGCCTCCCAAGTACAGGATTACAGGATTATTCCATCACACTCAGTCTTTATGTGAACTTCTCTATGCTGGGTGTGATTGTTTGCATGACATTGTTTGACCAATGAATGATAGTAGTCATGGGTCCCAGTCTTAAAGTAGTAATGCAACTTGACCTCTTGAATTTGGTGTTCAACAGAGAGAAGAAGGTGCCCCTGATAGCAAGTGGGATTCTGAAGTAGACTGTCTGAAGCAAGTCCAATGGCAGCCAGAAGCACTGGGACAAGCCAAACGGGCTTGCAACATAAACAGAGAAGTTCTAGCTTACCCACAAAGCCACAACCTAGGAAAATAAATGTGTTATTTCTTGTGCTACTGAATTTTAGAGTTATTGGCTGTTGACTCCTTGGTATTAGTGGTAACAGCAGCTGGCTAGTAATATATTATGTTTTCTACTTTTAAACTGACGCACATAGGTGTGAAAATTGACTGGTAGTTTTAATATAATTCTTATATTAATTGTCACTTTCACAATATGCAACACAGGCCCTTTGTTGGCTCAAATAATCAAGTACATCCAAATAGCTCATGCTATTGGACAAAAATACTAGATAAATATGCCATAATGGAGCTGGAGAGAAAATAATATAAAGGCATCAACCGAAACATAAGAACATTCTACCTCTGGACTGAGGAGTGGCTCAGTTAATAAAGAACCTCTTGCACAAGCATGAGGACTTGAATCTGGATCCCTAGCACCGCATAAAAAGCCAGGAGCAAATATGGCAACCTCAGGGCTGGGGAGAGACACTGAAGCTCACAGACGACCCAGACTAGCCAATCAGTGAGCTCCGAAAAATTAGATCAAGAATCATAGAGGAAGACACCTGACATTGACCTCTAGCCTCCAGAAATGCCCACCCACACACACGCATGCGCAAACGCACAAGACCATTCTAAAGCTGTTAAGAACTGGACAAGAATCCGTGGAGCGAGGAAGAAGGCTGGTATTGACTCAAGCAATTTGCCTCAGCAGAAGATTTGGCTGGAGAGCCCCACTCTGAATTCCCTGCCAACTGTCAGAGCCTGCAGTGTTTTCTTTTGTAATCAAATGCTCTGGTTTTCTTATTTCATGTGAACTGTTGATGGTCATGTGCCCGCCCTGCCACACACACCCCTCAGACCTGATGAGCCGGGCAGAGTATCCCAGAGATGCAAAGGAGGTTTCCTGTTAGCACATTGCAGAACCTTCAAAACTCTGTTTCAGGTAAAATTTTCCACCATGGCTTCTCTCTATTGGTTTTTAGAGGGGGTAGAACAGGAAAAATAAACAAATAAAATTTTGTTTTTAACTTAAAGATAATTATTTTTGGAAAGCAGACTTAAGGCTAGGCAAGCTGACAAGGGGGACTCCTGGGGAGCCCCAGGGAGTCACGTTCTCAGCACTGGGACTACAATCACAAACCACCATACCCAGATTATGTATTAGCAGCAACCCCTCCCTGTCCTCTCCCCCATCCCCTCTTCCTCTCCCCCCTCCTCCTCCTCCCCCGT
>NW_022196904.1:160519880-160530228 GCF_008632895.1 Mastomys coucha | reverse complement strand
CCTCTCCTCCTCCCACCCCCTCTAACCTAGGTTCTGGTGATTGGACACAGGTTCTTAGGTTTGTAAGGTGGATCTTTAGCAACTCAGTTATCTCCTTAGCCCCTCTATCTACTTCGTTGAAGCCCCATCTAAGAATATTACAGGAATAATTTTGTATTTCTGTTATTTAAAGTTAGTTTGGGCAATAGTCCCGCAGTAGGGAAATTGACATATTAGATTAAAAATGAAACATCAGATTGCCGTCTTAATTTCAAAATTCTTCCTTATCTACCATAATAATCATTCTATACATGTCTTTGTATACATCATAGCATTCTACACAGTATAAGATTTTTTTTAAAAAAAATGTGGCTATAATGTGAGTCTCCATTTTTGTTTTGTTTTTCTTTGCGTTTGCACCACAGATCTCCCTACAGTGTTACCATTAGGGCTGACTAGGTAGGACTTTCTCCAGGCCATTATTTGATATGGCTAAACAATCTTGCATTTAGCAGCTGAGCCATAATTTAATTAACATTTCCTGTTGCTGGATTTTTAGAGTATGACTAATTTCTCAAGATGACAAATAACTTTCCTGTAACAGAATGCAAAGTTTAGTCAGATATTGTTTAATTTTTAGATTGTTTCCTTGGTATTAATTCTGAGAACATTCTATCCTTCTTCATGCATCCTGCTAATTGACTGTGTTGAAAGATGTGTTTTATTCCACTGCTAATGTGTAGGAAGTGCTATCAAAATCTGAATATTCTTATGAGTGCGGCCTATTTTGTAGGTGAGTGAATGGAAGAAAAAACATACCTCATCTTAATTTTTTTCTTTAAGGGGGAGATGGAACATTTGCCCGTGTAGGGTAAATAGATGACCTCATTTTCAATACCTAATCACCTTATTATTCTCTCAAGGTTATGAAATAGCCTTCCAGTAAAGGCTAATCACTTAAGAAACACAGGCAATGGCTTAACCTATAGGTTTCTATAAGCATATATCCCTATGAGGTAAGTCTGCTACTTTGAAATTTTTCTTTTACAAAAACAAAGAGTAGTGGCGAGACTTTTCTTAAAAAAAAAAAAAAAAAGTCTTCAGAACATTTATCTGCATTTATTTATAGCAAAAGCATTGGAGGTACAGAGGGCTCCAATCAATTTAGCAAATCCAATGAAACCAAAAGGACATGGGTTGAATGCACAGAGTTCCACATGAATACAGACTGTCCTGTGGTGCAGTTGGGGAGACCCAGTATATGAGGAGAGGGGGTAGGTCTGGCCAGGCAGAGGATGTTGTGTGTCCCACAAGTCACTCCATCCCCAGTTTCTTTTGTGCAGCTGCCCTTGAACCTGAGCTTCTGGGTTCTGAGAATAGGGAACTGACTACCTTGTGCAGGAGGAAGGCTGTCTCCTTTTAAGGGTGGGGCTGACCGTCCCCAGAATTTTGAAATAGAGGTTATGGTTGGGATCTTCCCACTTCTCTTTCTATACTGCTGCCCACTACCTCCTCCAGATCTCAGAGATCCAGCACTCTGAGTGAGGTCTCCCGACTCCATGCAGCGCTCCTCCCCCATCCCAGTGCCCCAACACTCAGTGATTAGGGGCCACTTCACTCCCAGTCTTCAAAGCCAACAGACTTCTGCCAGAAAGACCATCTGTTTGAAACATTCTTTCTAAATGTGTATGGCACATAGCCTCACGGCTTCCCAGACAGACCCAGCTTCCCAGACAGACGCCTTGGAAACTACACCCTCTTTAAAAGCATGTGGTAAACTAAAGGCTAATTTCTAGATCTTGAGGGGCCTAAATCCCAGCTCTGATAAGAATTCAGGCAGCCACCTTGTTCTTCAGCTGTTAACTGAGGAAGGGACATACAATGAAACCAAAAAAAATGTAACTAATCTGTCTAACACTCTTGACAGGCAGGTCTTAGTAAATGTTGGCTTTTGACCCTCTCCTTTACCGCCCTCCTGCAGAACCCTAGCAGGATTTCTGGCGTCTCTCTGCCTCTAGTAACACAAAGGAAAACAAAGTGTGTAATGAGAGGTATCTGCAGACACAATATATTTATCAGCACACACTAAGTTAAAATTTGGCAACATCTTATTTTGGTTTCAGCTAGGGAAGTTTAATTAGGTAACTGTTATTTTGCTAACTGCATTTGAAAGTTCTCTGATAATAACAGGACTTTCTTATCTTGGTGAGATAATAAAAGAGCACTCAAACATGGCTAGTTGTTTACTTATTTTAAAAGGTTCATATCCAGAAACACATAAAGAAACCATGCAAGTCCATAGCAAAACCCCCATATAATCTGATTTTTAAAATGGGAAATAGGCCATTTCTCAAAAGAACACATAGAAATGATCAACAGGTATATGAAGTGGGGGTGGGGAGATTAAACAGCACCAGCCCCAGAGAACTGCAAGCTAAGCCCACAAGAGATATCACCTCACTCTAATAAGAATGATGGTTATCAACAAGAAAAGACAGTAAATGCTATGAAGGATGTGAAGAAAAAGGAACTTAAACACCTTTCACACTGTCTATAGGGATGAAAATTTATACAGTCATTGCGAAAAACACTATAGAGACCCATAAATAAAACTTAAAATAAAATTGCTATGATATATGCTTAAAATAAAACTGTATGACCTGATAACCCTACCACTGGGTATATTTCCAAAGAAAATGAAGTCAGTCTATCAAAGAGACAGCCATGCTCCCTTGTTAGGGAAAAAACAAGAAACAGAAGTAGACCAAGTACCTACAAACTGATTAAGAGATAAGGAATAGACAACAGAATAGTATTCAGACAAACATCCTTTTATTTGTGACAGCATGGAATGGAAAATCATTAAGTGAAAGACAAATACATGATGCCCCCATCCATTCACATGTACAATCTAAAAAAGTTGGATTTAGAAGACATGACAATAGAATAGGATTGTCAGAGGTTAAGACAGTAGATGGTAGGGAGAGGGGTGGCAATTTGGTTAATAGGCACTAATTAGGTTAGAGATATGGTGCTCTGCTGTGGAGCAGAGTGACCCTAGATTAGATGATGCTAAGATGTTTATTTACTTCAAAGGAGACAGAATGATTTTGCTGTGAAGAAACTATGAGTGTTTAAGGAGAGAGAATTGCTTCTCCCGATCTGAGTATTACACTGCTTATATGGGTATTGAAATAAATGGTCAATAACATTGGTGTGCCTTTGTTGTGTCCATTAGACATGCCAGGGATAACTGGCTTTTGTCCTGAAATGTTCTCGTTTCTGTCAAAAGTTGTATACCTCTGAACAATCCCAGTCCTGAGTAAATCAGAAGGTCTGCTCATCCACTAACCGGGATGTTAAGGGTGGCTACCATCCTTTAGCTTCCACATCAGTATAGCTGTGAGTGGATGACAGTGTCCATGTGGAGCACAAAGCTAGTATTTATTAACTTATTTTTGCATCTACCTACATCACAGATATTGGACTGTGTCCAGTATGGCACGGCTGCCCTGCCTGTTGACAGTTGATAGATGTAAGGTTTGTTTGTATAATATTGCACATCATTTACTTTATGTTCCTCCTTTAGGAAATGTTCTCCCCACCAAAGTTATCTGGGATTGTTCTCCCTGTCAAGGTTAGTGACTTCATGATAATTAGAAGCAGCACAAGACCAGGAGTCAAGGGTGTGTCTCAGCAAAATGGTAAATATTGTGACCAACAGGACAGCTTTAAGGCTGTGGGAAAGAACAATGAAAACATGAGTTTAAGAATGTATAATGTCTCAACTATGTAAGATATAGGAATCAATATGAATTATATGAGGGGCTTCACAGACCTAAAAGAACAGAGGCGTCTGCATTATGAGCTAGCTTGTCAGAAAGATATTAAGAAAGGAGATAAGGAGATTTAGGGAGTGGTGATCACAAATCAAGCTACCACCCAGCTAAGTTTATTGTCTGTGCTTAAAAAGACAGGCAGATCTCTGAATTTATTTGCCATGTTAAAAAAAAAATGCACTTGCTATCTTCTAAGAATCGACAGCTAAGGTCATAAAATGCTGATTCATGGGGTAATCAAGAGGGAATCTGATAAAAATTATTGAATTGATATGTAAATAAAAGACTGGACTTTTGGTCAGCTAGAGATGAGGTAGCAGAGAGATATTGCAGTTTTCTTTTGGGAATTTGTCTGGTGGGTTTTCTGACTTTGGTTGGAAAACCCATGAGCTATCCTGAGAGCTTTTAAAACTTTTTCTAGCAAGAGAGAGCAGACTACAGAGCTGCCCACTTGTACCCACCATTGACTTTGAGTCTTTCTTTCTCTGCTCCCAAACACCCCTTCTTCAGGAACCTCTCTCCAAGATGAGGTCAGTCCTTGGTAAGACTGTAGCTTGTGGTTGTTGCTGTTGGTGTGCCCAAGTTTGGTTTTGGTATTGCAATGACGTTCACCTTTTAGAATGAGTTTGGAAGAATTCTTTCTTAATCTTAATTTTTCAGTCTGAAAAGATTGAATTGTGTGTCTTCTTTTTCCTTTCTGCTTTTTTTCATATTTCTTCATAAAAGCATGCCATTTGATTGAGGTCTTATTCTTTGTTTTCATTTGATTGTTTTTGTATGATGGTCTTGCTGTGTGAACAAGTTTGAGCTCACTGTGTAACTCAAGAATCTTGAACTTTTGTCAACTGACCTGCTTCAGCTGTGATTACAGGTGTGCACAATCAGGTCCGGCTACTCTGGTCTCTATGGCTTTTCAAAAGTTCCAACAAGTTTCAACATCATTCAGGGCTCGTTCATAGGCCATCAGATTAAACTGATGTCATTGGCTGGGCATCTGTTAATCATATTTCCCAGACACTGATAGCTCTACCCTCTGCCAATTGGTAGCTGCTACTACTACTATCTACCCTTACCTAGACCATGCTTCAAACATTGCCTTTCAGTAGCCATTACCAGAATTACACTGACTATTCCAGCATCCTTTTCAGAAGCTTACAAAGCTCAAATCTGGCAAAATCTAGCTCTAGAGTTTCTTCATCATCTACCCATATCCCACCCCCACCCCCACCCCCAGCTCTATTTCAGCCCACAAGCTTCTTCATTCTCCTCCCAATCCCATTACAAGTCATTCTCACTCAACACAAAGGCCATGTGTGTGTTTACATTAAAATATAAGGTGAGAATAAGATTTAAATTCCCCTAAAATGTATAGGGTTACCACCTCAATAGACACACAAATCAAGTTTATGTTTATCTTAAGCAAAGAAATTCCAAGGCAACAAAGGGGGATCCAGGACCTTCAGGCAAGTGCAAGAGCTAAACCCTGAACCCCTGTGCTTTTTAAGCAGGCCTCAAGAAAACCATGTCCAAAAAAGCAAATTATCCCTTTACTAACTGCAACTTCCCCAAAAAACTCTGTTTTGAACCCAAAATTTAAAAGCTCTAAACATAAAGATTAGAAGCATATATTAGTTATATATGTCATGTAGTCAGCTAACATATAATATTAAATAACTAAAAATTAAAGATAACTTAATACTGTGACTTATGAAATTCTAAGGAAGCCACAAACTCAATTAAAAAGTTTGTTTCCCCCTGGAGTAGTAATGATTCCAAAATCCAACTAAAAGAAGGCTTCAGCTTTTGTGGGTAACGGGCTTGGCTTTCCTGTGGCTGCTCTTCCTGACGCCATTGTTGTACTGACTTAGCTTTTCTCTCTTTCTGTTTCATTTTCCCAGAAATAAAAGCTGTTTCCATCCTACTATGTCCACTTTGCAAATAAAATCCCACACAAAATGGGTCATCCCTCATTCTTTGCCCCACAATGAAAGCCTCATCTCACGTTTCTCTTCAGACTTTTATATATCGGAATCTAATGCAGCATTTGGGTCCTGCTTCCCTCTATGGCTCCTGCTTATTTCAATAGCACACCGGCCCCTTTCTTCAGAAAGCTCCACAAAAATTCAAGGGGAAAAAGACTGCGTAAACCTCTTTCATCACCATTACCCAGTTACTTGATACTAGTGGGAAAACCTACTATCAAAATTCAGAAGAAACGAAGTTCTTAGGCCATGAAGGAGTCGCTCAAGGGTTAGGGTTAGGGTCCTGTTCTTTGAGAGTCTGGTATTGGGTAAATAAACTGAATGGTGGAGGAAATCTCAACTATTAGAGTATGTAGGTGACTTACAGAGTTCCTTCCAAGTTAAGATCCTATTAATTATTAATTATTAACTTTGGAGCAATTTCTTGGTCCTTGACTTGATGGTTTGGCCCTCTGCCAGGAAATTTGATGTTCTGAGTCATGTGTCTTCCACTGCTTTATGGTTCCTAACCCTAGGCTTCTTCTACTATTGCCAACCCAACCTATAACGTAGACAAGAGATTAACAAACATTGAGTAATTTTAAATACAAGCTGCTAGATTACAGGAGAGCTTTCAGTAGTTGGCAATGTGACTATATGAGAAATGAAATATGAAGCTACCAGGAAAGTTTGATAAAAACCACAAAGGATAACAATCAACGGATGTCAGCAAGAAGTATTAGTGTTACAGGGGAGCGGGGGTGGGGTGGGGGTGAGGGGGATGGGGGATGGGTAAATAGATGCAGTTTATGTTTGTTCACTTTTTAGCTTAATGGAATGGCTTTTCAGTTTAATGCTCTGAATGGTTTGTTTGGGTTTGATTACCTGGGAACTTCAGAGGCAGCATGGACACAGAAGGTGAGGTCTACATTGTCTATTTCCCCACCTGTTGAAGTGCCATGGGGCTGTCATGGTCCCTTGACAGATGGCCATAAGGCCTAGATTTCAGGTCTAGATGAGAGACCTATGCCTTGAGGCACTGTAATCCCTTGATTCTTACATACTCCACAAACCACTGTAATTGGTTCCTGTGATAAACTATCTTCTGAGTATCCATGAGCATCAAATAAATGCTTGTAGTCAGTTGTCAAAAGCAACATAATTCACACTAGCCAAAAGATGGAAGTAACTCAACTGTAGTCTATCATTAATTTAACCTTGATCAGTAATTTTAAAAAAGTGGGATTCTGATAAATATACAACCATATAGACTAACCTTAACAATATCGTGCTAAGTAAAATAAGCCAATTATAAAAGGTCACATTTGCTCTAATTCCATTTATAGAAAATACCCACAACTGGTACACATAGAAAGACAGAAGATTTGGGTTGCTATGGGTTAGAATTAGGCAGAAATAAGGGAGTTAGAGACTATGGTGGTTTGAGTGAAAATGGCCCCCATAGGCTTGCATGGAGGGGCACTATTAGGAGGTGTGGCCTTGTTGGAGAAAGTGTGTCACTGGGGGTGGGCTTTGAAGTTTCAGAAGCTCAAGCCAGGCCCAGTTGGCTCACTCTCTCTTTTCTGCTGCCTGTGGATCCAGATGTTGAACTCTCATCTCCTTCTCCAGCACCTCCATATTAGCCACACTTCCTGCCATGAAGGTAACAGACTAAACTTTTAAAACTCTAAGCCAGCCCCAATTAAATGCTTTCCTTTATAAAAGTTGCTGTGGTCATGGTGTCTCTTTGCAGCAGTAGAACACTGACTGAGACAGCGATGTTGGGAAAGGTTTTAGAAGTGAACAGAAGTGATAATATTGAGAATGGCTTAAGTGGTCATTTAAATTTATTTTATTGGCATATTTATTTATTATCTCATTGGCCTGAGACTGGCCAATGTGTGTGTGTGTGTGTATACATATGATCATATGTATATATATGATTTAAAAGACACAATTGGTTCCAGGACAGCCGAGGCTACACAGAGAAACTCTGTCTCAAAAAGCCAAAAAAAAAAAAAAAAAAAAAAAAAAAAAAAAAAAAAAAAAAAAAAAAAAAAAGACACAATTGTTGGAGTATAATCCCAGCATTCAGAGGCTGAAGCTGGAAAAATCACAAGCTCAAGGCCAGCTGTTATGGCTAATCTTGGTTGTTAACTTGACTAAATCTGGAATCAACTAAACCCTGAGTTGCTGGGCACCCCTGTAAGGGATTTTATTAGCCCTCTATTGTGAGGTCAGAAGACACCTTCTGGTGGCAGCCCACAGAAAGGGACATGAAAAAGGGAAGCTTGGCTTTCTGCTGGCTCGCCCTCACTCTTCACTGGCAAGTTTCTCTCGCTTGTTGCAACAGGTGTTAAATTTGCTTCTTCAGGATTCCAATGTAGACAGATGATCAGCAGCTCTCCCGGAATCCTATAGGAGGTCTCTGGCACCAGATAGGTATGCCTAACCTTCTTGTGAGATGAGTATGCATTGCTCATGTCTGTCCAGGAAGTCTGTCTCACACACGCACATGCCCACGCACACGTGCGCTTGCACACACACACACACACACACACACACACACACACACACACACACACATACACACAGGAATGTGTGTGCAAGCCCCAGGGATCCACCTGTCTCCACCACTCCTTGGGATTACAAGTGCATACCACCACACCTGACTTTTTTTTTAATGTGTGTTCTGAGAGATTTCACTCAAGAAGCAAGCACTTTACCAACTTGTCCTTACTTTATTACCAACAAGTCCCTTACTTTGTTTTGGAGACAAAGTCTTCTATTGGCCTGAGACTGGCCATGTAGTCTAGGCTGGCTGTCCAGTGAGCCACAGGGATTCACCAGTCTGGAACTACAAACACAGGCTGTCATGCCTGGCTTTTAAAATATGGGTTCTGGGGAATGGAACTCAGACCTCCATGCTTGTAAAGCAATCACTCTGCAAACCAAGCTCTTGATGTACCCCAAAATGAGCAATCACTCTGCAAACTAAGCCCTTACTGTACCCCAAAATGAGCTTTGAAACAAAGTCTCATCATTTGCCAAGATGGGGGGCTGAATTCACCACAATCCCCCAACTTCGAGATAAACCCTCCATGCCCAAGTCTAGCTCCAGCTACCTCTTCATTGTGTGTATTTCTTCATCTTTTTTTTTTTTTTTTTTTTTTTTTTGGCTTTTTGAGACAGGGTTTCTCTGGGTAGTCCTGGCTGTCCTGGAACTCACACTGTAGTCCAGGCTGGCCTCGAACTCAGAAATCCACCAGCCTCTGCTTCCAAAGTGCTGGGATTAAAGACATGCGCCGCCACTGCCTGGTGTATTTCTTCATCTTTAAAAATAAAACATCCCTCCATGTCTTTCCCCCAAAGGCTCAGTAAGGGGTTTCATTATGACATCCCCACAAAGAGTATATAATGTCCTTTGATAATATTTAGCCCTGATATTATTCTTTCTTATCTCCCTCTTGTCCCTTGCACAATTCCATCTGAGAGAAACGCTGTCATATTTGTCTTTCTGGCGCTGGCTTGTTTCACTTCATGTGATTTCTGGTTTCATCTATTTTCCTACAAATGATTTCCTTCTTTATAGCTGAACAAAACTCCACTGTGCACATATGCTACATTTTCTTCCCTCATCCTCCGACGGCATCCGGGATGACCCCATCTCTTTGATGTTGTGTGCACTGCATTAATAAGATGGATATACAAGTGTCTCTTTAGTATGCTGACTTTGGGGTTTTGCAGGGCTGTATTCTCACGCTGGATCATATCATAGCTCTAGTTTTAATTTTTGGAAGAACTTCTGCTCTGATCTTCACAGTGCCAGACAAATTGATCGTCGGAGCAACAGTGCGTACATAAGTTGTCCCCTCCAACGCCCACCCCCTCCCATCCTTGCTGGCACGTGTTGTTTTTAGTTTCTTGGCAAGAGCCATTCTGAACTCATGTGATAGAATGTCAATGCGGTTTTGATTTGCTTTGTTCTGATGCCTAAGGATCATGGGAGTAACTACATAGCAACGACTTGATAAAGCAATGTCTATTGTAAGTCTGTAAAAGTCACTATACAGAGAAACCCTATCTCGAAAAATTAAAAAAAAAAAAGTCTGTAACAGTTGTCCTCTCAGGTTCCCTCACTAACCCCTGTGAAAAAAATGTCACGAGAAATACATTTTTACCGAAATTAGTAGTTTTATAAGATCTCCCTGAAAGGCCCAGCCATTGGTGGATGCTATTCCACCCACTAACCAGAGCCAAGGCTTGGCCTCTGGGTTTTCTTCAACAGATTGGACTGATAAAGCTGTTCCCTAAATGGGCACAAGCAGACAGCAACGCAACTGAAGAGAGATGCTCTCCTGAACTTCATTCAGTCCAACAGTCTCATGCCACCTTTCCCACAGAATCAGTAAAACCTCCTACTCCATCATCACCAGCCCATTTACATGGTCCACCTTGAATGATGTGCTTTTTTTGATAAAAGAGGAGAGGGCTGCCTGCCTGCCTGCCTCCCTCCTTCCCTCCCTCCCTGCCTGCCTGTCTTCTTGCCTGCCTGCCTGCCTGCCTGCC
>NW_022196904.1:160502201-160519763 GCF_008632895.1 Mastomys coucha | reverse complement strand
GTCTGCCTGCCTGCCTGCCTGCCTGCCTGCCTGCCTGCCTGTCTGTGGATCAATGGGTAAGCTTCAGACCTATGCCTGCCTGCTCTGCAATGCATCCTGTCATGATGATAATGCTCTAACCCTCTAAAACTATAAGCAAGGCTACAATTAAACACTTTATTTATCAGAGTTGCCTTGATCATGGAGATTTTTCTTTTGTAATTATAATTAAGACATGGGGGAATGATCTTCCTGAGAAATGCTGTTTAAAGTTTGCTTTTAGAAATCAAACTTTTGTCCAACTTGGCAGCAAGTTAGTAATGTGCCTGGAGATTGTTTCGAACTACAAATTCATTCTGCTCACAGGCTGTAGTTTTATTTACCTTGTTCAGGATTAAGTGACCTGTAAAGACAAGATTGTGATCAATCTTATTAGTCTTTGGACCCCTCCATGCACTGTGTCCCCATTTCACCTCTGGGAGTTTTTCATGGCCCTGACTCAGAACACTGTTATGTGTGCATGAGGTGTGGTGACCAGGTCAGAGGCCATTCAGTGGAAGCAGCAAGGCATAGAAAACAAGGTGTCCTCCAAATAGGTCTGAAGTAACCAGCAGGTATTGATTAATATTTGATGGTATCATTATATGTTCTTCTGAATCAATAGGACCAGAAAAAACAACTTTCTGCCTGGTGAGACTCCTGTAAAAGATTAAGAAAAAGGAGCCTTGCTCCATTTTGTTACCATATTTTCTGCGCCGTTCAATATAGAGAGAAGACGGCCATTGCTCAGGATAATGTTGACTTCTTTCTACTTAGATCTGGCATCTCTCGGATTACCCGTTGGAGTAAATCAGGCCCACTCTTGGATTAGCGACACTGAGTTGTAAATCAGGCCCACTCTTGGATAAGCGACACTGAGTTGCTCTTTCTTCTTCCATGTGTCATTACCACAGGCGATGGTGGCTCTTTTTTTTTTTTCACAGATCAATCATCCATTTATAACTTTTATTTTAAGAATTGTCTTCTGATTGAAGTATTTGGTTTGGGGTGGGGGTGTTTTTTTTTTTCATTTTAAAAAATACTCTGAATATTAATATCTCTCAGGTGTACATCTGGAAAGGATGTTCTCCTGTTCTGCAAGCTGTGTGTCCATCCACTGAGTCTAGCTCCTGCTGTCTGCTGGGCTTTGCCTTTAAGTGTAATGAAATCCAGCTTGTCAGTTCTTGCTATTATCTTCTGAACCATTTGAATCCTATTCCTAAAGTCATTACCTGTGCCTAAACCTTTTAGCATTTTCAGTGTGCTTCATTCTAGGAGTTTTTTTTGGTTGGTTGGGTTTCCTTGGGGGGAGGGGTTCACAGGATCTCTCTTTGTAGCACTGGCTATCCTAGAACTCACTATGTAGAGCAGGCTGGACGAAACGCACAGAGCTGCCTGCCTCTGCCTCCCAAATGTTGGGATTAAAGGTATGCATCACCCTATACCTCACTGGGCCTCATCTAGTAATTTCAAAGTTTCAGATCTTACATTAAGGTCTTCGAGCCATTCTTAATATGTTATTATACAAAGTGAGAGACACCATATTCAGTTTTGTCTGTATGTAGATACTGAGCTTTCCTGTCAACACTTGTTAAAGTCTGTCCTTTCTCTAAAATACGTTTTTGAACTTTTGTCAAAAATTAGATAACATTAAGTGTGAGGCCTGACTTGAGCTCTCTAAGCTCTTTAGTCTGCACATCTAGTTCTGTTCCAGAACCATACTGATATTGTCACTATGTACTTTATAGTATAGTTTGGGACTTTAAAGTCAGGTACTGTGAACTGTGGAGGTTTCATAGGGGTTGTATTGGATCTATACAATATTTGGATAACATGGCTATTTTCACGGTTTTAATTTAGCTGAACCATAAACAATGGACAGTCTTTTCATATACATATCCTTGGTTTCTTTCTTAAATGCTTCATAGTTTGCATTGTAGGGTTCTTTAACATATTTAGTTAGGTTTAATGCCTAGGGTTTTTGTTTATTTGTTGTGGGTTTTATTCCCCTAAGTTATTCTGAATGGGACTGTTGTCTTGACTTCTTTTTTAGTGAATTAATTGATGAGTATCATATATTCTTATAGCTCAAAGTATCTATCTAAAAATCTCACTTCAATAAGCTAAGCTTATTTCCATTTCTCTGTTGCATTTGAGCAAAAAAAATCTATAACTTTCAACACTTCAGGGATATTTTGTGACAGATTATCAAATAATAAATCACAAAGTCTCAACAATTTTGCCACGAAGATGACAACCAGTTTTAGCTGCTTTTCTGGTGTATGATTAAACACCATAACCAGAAGCAGCAGAAGAAAGTTTATTTTGGCCTACAATTCCAGCGAGCTAGTTCCACAACGATGGGGGCAGCACAGCACAGCAGCAGGGGAGGGGAACTGGCTGATCACATGCTATCTGCGTGCAGATGTCAGAGTAAGAAGGAAGTGTGGTGGGACTCTAAGTTCCTGGTGAGAAGGCTGAGAAGAGAGCCAAGGCAACAGAATAAAGACTGGTTTTTGTGTGTGTGTGTGCTTTTTTTTTCAAAAACATACTTCAGATTTCCTCTTTTATTATATAAATATCAGTTTAACCTTTTACTGTAAGAATATAAATGTTTTAAGAGGATCTTTGTTATCATTTATACAAATTCACAAACAGTACAATTAATTGATAAAGGTCTCTGGGTTTCTCCATGGTCTCTCATGTTGCTGTGGAGGACTCTAAAACAAACAAACAAACAAAATATCCAACAAAAATATACATCCTACTCAAAAGCGATTTGTTTTAAAGCCACAGTCCCAACCCCTCACCAAAATAAAGTCATCTATTTGTCCATTTAGAAACAAAAGTTTTTCAAACCCATACGCTCCCATTTCTAGACCAGAACACAGATAGACGTGAAGTTCAGTCCCCTCCCTTTCACACAGCCTCAGGCTCTCTGCCGGCTCTGAGCTCCTAGACAGGACAGGAAGCCTCACTATCTAACCTCTTGGTGGGAAAACTTGCAAGAGGGTTGGGGTAGGGCATAATTTGCATATATGATACTCCTCTTCAAGACTCAGTCTGCATCTCAAACAAACAAACAGGAAGCTCTGCTTTCATTTCTCCAAACATTTGTGCTATAAATTAAATCAATATTTAGAAACACGGCTGGGTCATCAAAGGCCACTAGACAAGCGGGGAAAGCCATAGCCATGATGTGGGGAAGTGGGACACACTGGGTAGATGGAGGTTGGGAAAAACCAAAAACAGATACAAACCCAGGGGGCATCTTTCCAGTCCAGGCATGGTAATGATTGCTCAAAAATGGCCGACTTAAGCAAATTGATGATGACAACCTAAGGGTTTAATTATATATCTAAAAATGTTAATATTATATCAAAAGCTACCAGTAAATAAAGACACAATTAGTGAAAACTAATGAATAATGCAAAAGCAATACTCCTATATTTGGGTTCTGATTATGGTAATAAGGAATAAAAAGAAACAAATTATAAAGATTGACAAGATCACGAAATTCTAATCCAATGTTTCCAGAACACTATATATCAAAAAGATAAAGCAAAAAGAGAGAGGGATTCTGGAGAGATGACTTAGCGGTTAAGAGCACTAACTGTTCTTCCAGAGGTCCTGAGCTCAATTCCCAGCAACCACATGGTGGCTCACAACCATCTCTGATGGGATCTGATACCCTCTTCTGGTGTGTCTGAAGGCAGTGACAGTGTACTCACATATATAAAATAAATCTTTAAGAAAAAAAATAAAGCTTTGGTAAGAATGCTATATATCCAAATAATTTATTACATTGCTTACATTTTCTTTGGTTAACTTCTTCATGGAAAACACTTATGAATCCATAGGCAAAACACAATTTTCTCTCCTACTTAACAAAGATGCTTTTTAAAAATCAATACAAGACTATAGAACTACCTCATAGGAATTCAAGATTATAAACCCTGCTTGGTCGAGGTTTGTACAAAGCTCAGGGCCCAGCTTCACTCTTAATGGTGCCATGCTCTTCAAAGCTGGACATTTAACACATTAGTTTCCCTTCCTTAAGCAGATTTCTTCCTTCTGTTCTATGTGATTACTTGACCTGAGCATAGCTGTGCTGTCATTTTAAATACCTCTTGAAATTATCTTGAGGGTATATCAGTACAAATGCAGAGCTGAGCATGGCGCCTAAAAACTAGAGCAAGCTATTCTGATATATTGTATATCCATGACTATCTTCAGAATAAGCCACTATTCTGAGGACTGGATAAGAGGACCCAGCATCCACACTTGTGTCCTGAGGCTTTTAAAGATTGGCTGTCTGTGGTGGCACGTGTTTATAACCCCAGCAATAGGGAGGCTGAGGCAGGAGAACTGGTTAGGTTGAAGCTAGCTTAGGCTACATAGCATGAACATGTCCTGTATAATTTTCCTTATTTTCTCCATCACTTGGACAAGCCAGCATTAAAATGCCCAGCTTAGTTGGTTCAGATGTGAGTTCCTCTGGTGGAGCATCTGATGCAGTAGTGTATGTCACACTAGTTCGAAGCTCAGCCTCTGACAATCCTTACATATGAAGCTGCTGCTCCTACCTGGCTCTTCATTCACTTGCCTCCACTTCCCCTGATCTTTCTGGAACCTTTCCTGGCACACCTGGGAGGAAATGTTCTCACCTACACAATCTGTCAAGCTGACTGATCCCTGGAAAGTCTGGCTTTGCTCACATACCCAAAGTCGGCTTTGCTTCTGACCCCGTAAAAATTACAAGAGCAGCATGGGAATTTAAAATGCACACTTCCAGGCACTCACCTTTAATCCCACCACTCAGTAGGCAGAGGCAGGCAGATCTCTCTGAGTTCAAGGCCAGTCTGGTCTGCAAAGTGAGTCCAGGACAGCCAGGGCTTGCTTGTTACACGGAAAAACCCTGTCTTGAAAAACCAAACCAAACCAAACCAAACAAATCAAACAAACAAACAAACAAAAAAACCACACAAATATTTTCAAAATGATGCTGATTATAGAATGAGAAGCCAAAAATCTCTTTGCAGTTATAAAAGATCAATTATATATGCCAAAGATTAAGACACACAAAATGCTGATACTACCTTTATAATCTATACAAAGAGAATATTTCTTAGCCTGTTATCTCGACCAACTTACTAGCTCAAATTTCCAATTTTCTTTTGGAAAGGAAGAGCATACAGTTCATTTATTTGAACATTTATTGATTCTAGTAGTGGGAGGCGGCGCGAGGAGGGAGGATTACAAAATTGAGGCCATTCTGAGCTAACAGGATACCCAGTCTCAAAGACAATTTATTGATCATGTATTAGGCCTGTGTTTACAATGAGGATACGAGATCGAAGTTAAAAATAGAGTTTACTATTTATAGTGACAAAAATAAGCATTCTGTGTAGATAACGGATACTGTAGAGGCACAGACAAGTCCCTAATGAGCTACAGGGACGAGCTGAATTCCCCGGGAATGAGAGTCCTGAAGAATGAGCAAGGTGGGTGGGGACCAGGACTGAAAGCCATTGTGGAAATAAGTAAGGTAAGGGTGGGGAATATTGGTCTCCAGCTTGGGGGCAGAAGAATGACACACGTGGATGGCTGACAGAGTTAAGGAGGACTTAGAATGATGAAATCAATGGCTAAACAGTAAGGCAAGGGAGGGAAGACACAGAAGGCACATGGGTGTCAGGTTCAGGCAGTGTGGTACCATTCATCATGGCAGGTGGGGAATATGACTGGTCGGATTAGTTATGCTTCTAAGGGATGGAGGTAAAGATGAAGAGGGAAGGGAAGGAGAGAGGGGGAAGAGGCAGAAGGACGGAAGACTGATGATCTCCGGATCGTTGACATCTCCATGGATTTCCATGGTATGAACAATGTTTATGGCTAAACCTTTGTTTGTCATTTCTTACTAGCTTGGTATTGATTGTTCCTAGCCCCTTATGAGATTGGGACCACGTGGCCCAGACAGACGCACTCCACATGCTTAGGCTAGCCACGAGTTCAATGACTGAGAGCAAAGCTGTCTTCTCAGCTTAACTGACCTGGGATCACAACTCTCCCAAAGGAAGGATAATGTCTCAAAAACAAAAAACGAAAACAAAGCAAAAGCGGGTCAATGTGCTGCAGAGATAGGGCATGCACAGGTTATGGCTCAACATGCTGCAGAGATGGCACATGCACAGGTTATGGGTCAATGTGTTGCAGAGATGGCGCATGCACGGGATATGAGTGCAGACTGTGTTTGCAGAGAACCTGTGTGTGGTTCCCAGCATCACCGCAGGCGACTCACCACTGCCTAATTGCAAGTCAGAGCCGAAGGCCAGGTGTACTTATCTACAAGCATGCCCCCCCCCCCACAATTAAAATAGTACAAATTAAAAAACATTAAAGGTCAAAAAGCAATCAATTCTTCAGAAATCTTGAAGCTGCATCTTGAAGACCTCTCTTCCTCTGGTTGCAATTCCTCTTTTCAAGGGTGGGTGTGGTGAGCACTTCCCAAGTAGAAGACCCAGGGTGCTCTCAGCAGTACAGTATGCAGGAGACAAATGACTAAGAGGGAAGCAAAGCAGATTAGTGAGTAAATAGGATAAACCACATCATGTCAACGAGTCTCAGAAGCTGCTCAGGCTTAAGGGAATTGTACATAGAGAGTAGACACAGGTCATGTCTCAGATAGAGGGAGAAAAACCTTCAGGATGGTTTTTTTTGGGGGGAGGGGAGGGGTGTTTCAAGACAGGGTTTCTCTGTGTAGCCCTGGCTGTCCTGGAACTCACTCTGTAGACCAGGCTGGCCTCGAACTCAGAAATCCGCCTGCTTCTGCCTCCCAAGTGCTGGGATTAGAGGCATGCGCCACCACTGCCCGGTCCTTCACAACTTTTTAACAAAGTTTGTCCCAGGACACTTGATTCTTGCAATTAACACAAGCATCAGTAAGATACCAGGCATCCTAAAGGTGTTAGACAAACCTCAGAGGTGGGGAAGCTTACCGTTCGTTGATCAGCCAACCTTGGTAGTTGGAAGGACACTCCAAAGCCAAGCCCTAACTCAGAGCCACTAACTTTGAGGCCCCCAGGAAAAGGGCTCCGGGAGAGAGGACAGGGTGGTTCTGAGGGGAAGAAGAAAAGCAAAGGTGCAGACTGATAGCTAGATACAGAGACCAAGGGTAAGCTCAAAGTGCACAAGGATGGACAGGGAATCTCCTCTCTCTAGTTCTGCACACACATAACCACTTTCTGAACTGGAGATCCCTGGCCTCGGACCTCTGCAGATGATCCCTTCACTGGTAGAGGGTTCAGATTACTGAAGTCTTTGAACTCAATGAGTAATCCTTCCCAAGAAATTTACAGAACATCTCTGAGTAAATATCTGATCTGGCACAGACTCAGTCATATTTCTGTGGGCAAATAAGGGTGTGTGTGTGGTGTGTGTGAACACGTGCGTGTGCAATCTCTCAGCTTCTAGGCCAAGTCACAGGTATGCTGTCATTTGGATTTGGCATAAGGAAGCCTAGTGACGATCTACTAAGTGCGCTTGCTTTAATCTTAGTGTGCAGTTAACTGAACACGGAAAGGCATTTATGCCAAGTTTATGGAAAGACCCTTCAGACATCTACTTTTGCCAGAGAAAGTGACTTTTGCCATCTTCTCTTGGGAGAATATGCGACCATCACTTCTAAGATCTAAAAGAAACCTCTCTCCCGAAACAAAACAAACAAACAAACAAACAAACAAAAAAAAAACTCGCTTCATGACTGCTCTTCCAGAGGTCCCGAGTTCAATTCCCAGCAACCACATGGTGGCTCACAACCATCTGTAATAGGATCTGATGCCCTCTTCTGGTGTGCCTGAAGATAACAACAATATACTCATACACATAAAATAAATAAATAAGTCTTTTAAACAAATCAATACAACAACAACAACAACAACAATGCTGGCTTCTTGAGACACCAGGCTAGGGTGCGGGGTCCAGGAGTACCTTAAAGTAGACCTGGATTCAGATTTAAAAGGAAGGCCTCATAGTCACAGAGATGAATTTTCCCATCTAAAGTCTGCATTTAGATGGGAAAATCTAACTGCTCCCCAGGAACCCCTGGAGTTGTGCTATATTCTGATGCTGGGTGAACATCGGTGTGGTAGAGAGGAAGACAGAATTTGAGATTTCCAGAAGCCAATGTAAACAGGGAAGTTTGGTAATTGTGTGTCACTGGCAGAGAGAAAAGGCCTTTGATGGTGCCTGGAAGAACTGGGAAAACAAGAGGTTCTTCTCAAAAGCGAGTTCTGAAGAGTTGTCCTTGCTGGTCACCTTGTGCAAGAACGAAGCAGTTTGTTACAGACTGCTTTCTTATTCTAAAGATTTTTTTTTTTTTAATTTTTAGTTCTTTTTTTTTTTTAATTTTTAGTTCACTGTTTTTGCCCTGCATGGACATCTGTGCACTGTGGACATGCAGTGCCGGCAGAGGCCAGAAGAGGGCATGAGATTTCCCCCTGGAACTGGAGGGGTTACAGAGGGTTGTAGGTTGTCTGTGGGTGCTGGGAATTGAACTGCATCCTCCTCCCCCAGAGCAGCGGTGCCGAGTCATCCCTACCTCCTAGAAAATGTTTTCAACCACAGATGTTTTACATGTGACAAAACCGTAATGAAATTATTTAGTTATGTAGTGGCCATTGATAAAAGTAGAAAGTATGATTTTAAAAATTAATTCGGACTGGGCAGTGGTGGTGCATGTCTTTAATCCCAGCACTTGGGAGGCAGAGGCAGGCGGATTTGTGAGTTCGAGGCCAGCCTGGTCTACAGAGTGAGTTCCAGGACAGCCAGGGCTCCAGGAAAGCCAGGGCTATACAGAGAAATCCTGTCTCGAAAAAAAAAAAAATTAATTCGGTGAGGAAGGCTGTGTTCAGAGCTGCCTTGACTTGAGTGGATCTCTTTAAGAGTCACTCAGGAGTTAGACATGACCTACAGATAAAACCTAAAATTAAGGGGAAGTACACAGACAGCGTGTTCTTTTATAGCTCCTTAATTTGTTTCTCTCAGAGATTTAAAAGGACTCTTGAGGACTTGCATTATTCTTGCTGCTGATGTATGATTATGACAGGAGTCAGCAGATGGTATCCCACTTCCTGTTTCTGTGTTACTCACAAGGTAATTTCTATGTATTTCAAATGGTTGAAAAAGTCAAGGGCCGGGGACACATTTCTGTGGTAGAGAGTTTGCCAACGCACCTAGGTTCATGGGTTCAAGTTTAAGCAACCACAATAAGGGCAAAGTTTAGTGGTGGGTTGGGGCATAGTTTGTGACATATGAAAATTCTGCGAGACTGAAAGGTTTATAAATAAAGTTTTATTGGCACGCTGCTACACCCCTTCAATTACTTGTTGTCTATAAATACTTTCATACTACAACGACAGAATGACATTGTTACATCAGAGACTATTGATCTCAAAGTCTAAAATATATATATACCCAGTGGCCCATGACAGAAAGGTTTGCCAACACTCAATGAACCCATTACTTCCTCGCAATCTCAAAAGTGAACAACAGAGTTCTCTCCTCCGGAAGCCGCTCTTGACAGTCTAGGTTCAAAGTGATTTAGAGATGGAGTGAAAGTATACTTCAGGGGGTCTCGGGAAGTATCACTCCTGTTGATTAGAGATTTTACAGCTATTCTTAAATTTGATGATGGTGATGATGATGATGATGACAGTGATGATGATGATGATGATGTGGGGGGGAGAAGGAGGGAAGGGGAGGGGGAAGAGAGAGAGAGAGAGAGAGAGAGAGAGAGAGAGAGAGAGAGAGAGGTGTGAGGGAGAGGCAGGGCAGATGAGCAAGCCTTACCATGCACGTGACAGTCAGAAGACATCTTTTGAGGGCCAGTTTTCTCCATTCACCTTTACACAGGCATCTGGGATAGGTGTCAAGACAAACACCTTTACCTGCTGAGCCACCTCCCCTCACCGGCCCTTTCCCTCTGTCTTCACAGGTGAAGAGGCCTCTCAGGAATGATGATACAAAGGCCCAGAATCTCTACTCTCAATATTATGAAAATAAACAAAAATGAGAGAAAAATTTAAAATTAATAAATACATAATAATTAAACTGGGCAGAGATTAATTTTTCCTTAACTTCAAGAATTCATTCGTAATTGGGGGAGCAGGTGGGGGGGGCACTGGGAGCAGCAATGACTTAGTTACTGAAATGTGTGCAAGCTGAATCAGAGGGGCTGCGGGGTCGATACAGTCTACAGTCACAGTTACCTTGTGAGTAACACAGAAACAGGAAGTCTACATAGCAAGTTCAAGATCACCCCGGAGACGGAAGGACTCTCATGGTGAAGGCCTTGTCCATGCTGAGTTGGAGAACTGGATAAGAGAAGTTTGAAGTGGCATCCTCGATTGCCTGAGGGGAATGAACTGAAATCCCTCTCTTCTGTGGTGCCAGAAAAATCTCAGTAAACACAGCAGAGCCCAATTACAGAGTGCACTCCACTCTGCCAGGCTCCCTTCCTCCATGGGCCATGCTGGTTTGCAGAAAGGGGGCAGGAAGCAGCCTTTTACCCTTAGCAGAGGGAGGAACCACCCCTGGGGAAGGTGGAGGCAACTTTGGATGGCCAGAAAACAGAGGCGATAATCCGGAGGATAACAATCTATGACGATCTATGATCTACATATGCGAAGGCCACTGGGAGGGGTGAGCATAGGGAGACTGGTGGAAAAAATCTGTCATAAAGATAATGGCCTCTGGTCACACATTGGGACCTGAAGATGGCTCTTGCTGCAAGACGAGAACGTTTTATTTTTTTATCGGATAGGAATACTTTCCACAGAAGAAAGCTGAAGACAATGGGCAAACTGAAAATCTCAGGAAGGCTGTTCACGTTGAACACTTCAAGAAGAAAAAGTCAAGAGTTGTTTCTAAGAAACTGTAGTCTAGGAGGCCTTTGAAATCTTACCAAGAAATGCTTTTAAAAACAGTCTTACGGGCTCGACAGTGTAACTTGGCAGAGGTCCTGCCCAGGCTGCATGGGGACCTGGATTCTGTGCCCAGAACTGCATATGACTAGCCCTTTGTAGCATACACCTCAAATCCTTGGAGATAAAGACAGGGAGGATCAGAAATTCAAGTTCCCTTCAGCCACATAGCAAGTTCAAGATCACCCCGGACTAAGTGAGACCCTGTCTTTAAAAAGTAATGAGCTGGGCAGTGGTGGTGCCCGCCTTTAATCCCAGCACTTGGGAGGCAGAGGCAGGCAGATTTCTGAGTTTGAGGCCAGCCTGGTCTACAGAGTGAGTTCCAGGACAGCCAGGGCTATACAGAGAAACTCTGTCTCGAAAAAAAAAAAAATTAATGAGCTAAGACAGAGGCTGGAGAGATGTCTCTGTGGTTAACAATGCTTGCTGCTTCTTCAGAGGACCCAAGTTCAGTTCCCAGCACCTACATAGGGAGGCCCCACAACTGCCTGTAACTCCAGCCCTGAGGGAGCCAAAGCCCTCTTCTGGCCTCAGCAGGCACGCGCGCACACACACCCCCACACACACACATACACACACACACACACACACACACACACACCAAACAAATATTTGAAAAATTTTAATAATAAAACTCTAAAATAAAAAGAGTCTGGAGAAATGTCTCGGTGGATAAGAACACTCACTGTATAAACATGAAGACCTGTCTTTGGATCCCAGGACCATGTATGAAACAAAAGGACCATGTATGGTCACATGCTTGTAACCCGAGAGTTGGGAGCTGGGGGATATGGAGACAAGTGCATTACTAGTACACGCTAGCTACCAGCCTAGCTCCAAGTTCAGTGGGAAACCCTATTTCAAATGAATAAGATAGGCTGGAAAGATGGCTCAGTTGTTAAGGACTAAGTCCACAGCCAAAAGGTCAAACAAATAAGGCAGACAGTAATAGGGCAGGATATTCAATGTCTTCCTCTGGCTTCTGCATGCTCACTTACAGGCAAGTCTGCCTCCTCCTCCATACATATGCCACACACTCACATCCATACCCACAATAAATAAGATGTAAATCTCCAACTTAACCACCTTGCAAAGTTCTCCGGCCTCCCACTAGTACCATTTGGGGGACCAAGGCTAAGCATTGAGCCTTTGGGATTTGATTCAAATGATAACATAGTACTGGTATCCTACAGACATCTGAAACTTAGACCATTGTCGGTTCAAAGACACCTTGGGTTGTTTTCATTTTGTGAGTGTGGATTAAGGTCCTGTGGTAGCTATTCCTGGATGTCCACTTGACTACATCTGCAATGAACTGCAATCCAGAATTGGGGGACACACCTGTGATCCAGATCTTGAGGCTGGAAAACAGGCTTCTGACTGGGTCTTGATATAGAGATCTTGAGATATTCTGGCCAATGAAAAGCTTAGGCCCAGGCAAGGTAGTTTACACACCTTTAATCCCAGGAGACTAAGGCAAGCCGATCTCTGAGTTCAAGGTCAGCCTGGGACAAAGCAAGGTCCAGATCCAGGCCTGGTGGTTCACACCTTCAATCTGGGCCACACCTTCTGCTGGAGGCCTACATAAGGACATTGGAAGAAGGAAGACTCATTCTTTCACTCTGCTTTCACTTCCTTGCCAGCACATCTATTGGAACATACTTCTGCAGAAGACCAGCCTTAACAACTAGCCTTATGGGACTGAGCAACTACTAGATTTTTGGACTTCCCATTCGCAGCTGCCCATTGTTGGGTTAGTTGGACTGCCTACTTTTAAGTCATTGCTATAAATTCCCTTAATATATAGAGACATTTCCAAAAGTTCTGTGCCTCTAGAGAACCCCAACTAATACAGGCACCATAAATGTTAGTATATGAGACTTACGTGAAAATAAAGTTTTCGTTTACCTTGATATACCAAGGAGTGGGGTTGTTGTCCACATGGTAAGTACATGTTTAGTTTCATAGTGAACTAAGTGTTTTCTAACATGGCTGCACTGTCTGAGAGTTGAAGTGGCAGCATGAGAGACTTGGAGCTGCTCTGCTCCCTCCTGTCACTCAGTACTATCAAAGTCTTCTGGTTTGAGACAACCGTACTAACTTCACAATGGTGATCACAGTTTTAACTCACACTTCTCTAACACCAAGGTGAGCTTTGTAGTGTCACTTTTTGTTTTGTTTTGTTTTGTTTTTCGAGACAGAGTTTCTCTGTGTAACCGTGTCTGTCCTGGAACTCACTGTGTAGACCAGGCTGGCCTCGAACTCAGAAATCCGCCTGCCTCTGCCTCCCAAGTGCTGGGATTAAAGGTGTGCGCCACCACCGCCCGGCCTTGTAGTGTCACTTTTTAGAAAACATATTGAAAATATTATTTAAAAGATACAACATTGAGCTAGTAAAATGTCTCCAAGAGTAAAGGCACATATTACCAAGCCTCATGACCTGAGTTCAGTCTCTAGACCCACATGAAACAGAGACAGACTCTCCACAAGTTGTCCTTCGACCATTACGAATATATTCACACACACACACACCACATACATGCACACGAACACACACACATATACATGCATATGCATACATGTAGGCACAAATGCATACATACACACATACATACATACATACATACATACATACATACATAAATGGTAAATAATAAAAATGAAAAAGACAACCCCACCATGTGGAGTGGCTTAGTAGCAGGGCACTTTGCCTGACAACATGAAACCCTGGATTCAATTATGTGCAATAACAACAAAACCAGCAGACCATAAAATTTTGGATATTAAAAGACCTAAGAAGGCCTTTGTTTGTTTTTTTGTTTATATTTTTATGGCTTTTGCCTTTGAAGAGTGCCCTGCAGTCCCCCAAGAACCATGTGCCTTCTTTTCTTCAAGAGACCCTGGTTCCTCACACACAAGCATGAAGCTTTGAATGGGCTTAACTTTCCTCAAACTCAGTTGAAACTTAAAATCACCGAGAACATTTAAAACTCCTGACAGCTTATCTCCTGAGAGAAAGCCCCGTCAGCCTGCAGGGAGGCCAAGCCTTAGTCTAAAATTCTGATATGTAACGGGGAACGTACAACAAAAACAAACACTGACTTTACGCAGCCAAGGGAGAGAGCCTCTGGATTGGTTTACCTGGCTCCCAACTTCTGTTTCTCTTTGTGTTACGTACTTACTTCGTAGTGAGATGCTGTTTAGTGAGAGCTCGGTTTAGATGCCTGGACTCCAGTAAGCACCTTGCCCTGGCCAGTACTGCTGGCTCACACTCCACAGTGCCTGGCTGGCTGTGACTTCAAAATTCCCATTCTCTTTGGCACAAGTCGGGCTCACTCTCCTGCACCTGCAGAGTCCCTTTTTGCGGGGGTGGGGATCCTCGCATAAGTGTTAAAACATTTTGTCTCCACTCATTAGAGGCCAGCGGCCACCTCCCTCAAGCCTTCTGGTTATCAGATTTCCACACACTGCCAAATGCCCAAATGTAGTAGACACCCCCAGATCACTACGAATCCTGTTTCCCACAAGCCACAGAGAAGCAAAACACAGTTCAGTGGACTGTCAAAACTTCACAATCATGGTGGGTCTTGCTGTCTCATCCTGAGCCCTCTTACCGCCACCCAAACTTTATAGTAAGTAAAGGTTCAGTCCTCGACTGCCAGCAGAGGGCACCTCTAACGCCCAACTGCTCTTTCTATTTTCTCCTGACTCCCCTGGAGGTGGGTGATGATAAGATAAAAGGGATGGGCTAGCTGCTTGGCCTCAAAGCCCTGAGAGTTAGAGGAGGGGAGTGTGGGCCAGAAGACAAGGCTAGGCCTAAGGAACGCTGTGAGGAGCAGGAAGATAAGAGATCTGGGGAACTGGCAAGCTCAGTGGCCAAAGATGTGGGCCACTGAAATGGAAATTAGCTCTAGAAACTGAAAAGGATCCTATCTACTGGAAGAACTTAGACCACTTCTAGTTTCCTGGGAAGGCTCACAAGGTGCTCACCGTGACATTTAAAAGTCCCCTTCCTTTCATGTGGTGTAACTAACCCAAGTGAGCATTCCAGAAGCATCCTAAACAAGATTTAGCCACTCATACTTGTAATCGGAGGAGGCTAAGACAGGAGGACTGCAGATTCAAGGCCCCCCTGGTCTACACAGGAAGGTAGTGGCTCAGAAAAAAAAAAAAAAAAAAAAAAACTCAAACCAAAAACCACCACAAACAAAAACACAAAACAAGAACAACAAAACCAGGCAGTGGTGGTGTATGCCTTTAATCCCAACACTTGGGAGGCAGAGGCCGGCAGATTTCTGAGTTCGAGGCCAGCCTGGTCTACAGGGAGAGTTCCAGGACAGCCAGGGCTACATAGAGAAACTCTGTCTAAAAACAAAAAAACAAAAAACAAAAGACCAAAAAAAAAAAAAAAAAAAAACCCAAACAAACAATAACAAAACCGGCATCTCTCTTCAATTCTTGATCTTATGCAGGAGCCCTCAAAAAACTGTCACCATATTTTAAATTCTAACTGCCACAGTATATTGTACCTTAGTGTTTTCGTGTATCTACAGCTTTGTAATGGCATCTTTTGAAGATGAGTTTTCAAAAGTCCAAAGAAGCCGCTGAGTGTCATGCTCTTTGAAGTGTATCCATTTGCTAATTTTAAAACATATTCAATTCTGTATAAACATCCCTAAAAAGGCCTACACCTACACTTTGCAGATATATAAAGTGAAGACGCAGAGACAGGAAAGGCCTGACTTAACAAGCTAGTAGAGTTGACTCTGGACTGGAATTATAAAATTTCCACCAAAGTTCTGGAAAAAGCACAGGTGGATTGGTCCTACAGCCTTTTACAGCGATCTTAATTTCATAAGCTTTTATGTTAATTTTTAATGTCATTTGCTTTCACAGAAAGCAAACTTTGGTAAATTACAAACTTTGGGTCCTTTGAGGTAAAATGAACCTGTGTTTAAATATTAACTCTGCCTAACTCTGAAGGTGGAGAAGATGATGGTGACCTTCGACCCAACACATCATATTCCATACATATGACTAAGACCGATGTAATGTTTCGGAAAGTATCAGGTTTTCTTTTTTTCTTTTTCTTTTTTTTTTCTTTTTTTTTTTGATTTTCAAGACAGGGTTTCTCTGTGTAGCCCTGGCTGTCCTGGAACTCACTCTGTAGACCAGGCTGGCTTTGAACTCAGAAATTTGCCTGCCTCTGCCTCCCAAGTGCTGGGATTAAAGGTGTGCGCCACCACTGCCCAGGTCAGGTTTTTTTTTGTAAATATGGTACAGAATACAGTTATGATTAGTAGTAAATTAGTTATGCCTACAAAACAAAAAACAAACAAACAAAAAATTAAAAACCTGAAGATATAAAGCATTGTAACCCAAGACCTGGGGACAGACTCAAAGATGCAAATGGAATATTTGCATCTTTTATTTACTGAGAGAATATTTATTTGTTGAGAGAAACACAGAGTACTACTTTATTAAAAGATTATGAAATACTCTGTGAATCCACTCTGAGAGAGCTAAGCTGAGAGAATGAAATAGCAACCAGACTGGAATTCATTCAGAAAAGGAACTGAAGCACTCTGGGCAGTTTTTATCAAGATTGCCAATTGTTTCATAACGGGTAGAGTTACCAAATTTCATGAATTGCGAAGAAGTCAGTCAAGATGAATAGGATGGCTAACTCCAAGATCACGAGCAATCCTAAACAAACTCACATGGCATTTAGGGAAATGAACTCTGAAAGCACTTGAACAGAAACAGAACCAAGTGTCTCCTTGAGATTCCTTCTCTCTCTCTTTTTTAAACAGGTAAAGTCAAAGTTTATTCACATAACATTTAATTAGTCAAGTTAATGAAAATATTAAAAATTTTGAGTTAGTTATAGTAGAAATTTAACTTTTGTTGCAAATAATACAGTATTTGGTGTTTCTGTCAGGATGCTATGCTGCCGAGAGAGCAATTGCATTAAATCTTAACTCATCAGGGTCCCGTTCCGTGAACTTCTTGCAAACTTCTATGGCATCCTCTAACAACGTCTCATCACTAGTTTTTCCATGGAGATTCCTTCTCAAGATCTTCTGTTTTGCTGTCAAATTTTGTATGACGGTTTATTAGAAACTCTTCAAACCCAGAGCTCAGATATATATGCAGATCAATAAAGTTTCTGATGCTTTAGGTTGCTATCCGAATCCAGCAACAGTAATAGCAGATGAGCTTTGTAACATAGTGCTTTACGCCTTAAAGGGAAAGTGATATGTTACCATCAGTCTGACTCATGGTAATGCACCTACTCGATAAACAGCATTTGTACCATTAACTTATGGAACTTCAGAGTCGTCTGAAGACACAGAGTGATAAATAGTTTAAACCATCTGAAACATAGTATCCTGTCCTTTTGTTTCAGTTCTTGCACTATAAACAGATGTTCTTTTCAGCCTGATTACTCTTTTGTTTTGTTTTTGTTTTTGTTTTGTTTGTTTTGGTTTTGGTTTTGGTTTTTTTTTCGAGACAGGGTTTCTCTGTGTAGCCTTGGCTGTCCTGGAACTCACTCTGTAGA
>NW_022196904.1:160484673-160502067 GCF_008632895.1 Mastomys coucha | reverse complement strand
GGTGGGGAGGGTGGGGGGCTGGGGAGTGGGGGGGGTTGGCTTTGAGGTTTCAGAAGCTCAAGCCAGGATCAGCGTCACTCTCTCTTCCTGTGCCTGCCAATCTGGATGTAGAACCCTCAGCTATCTCTCCAGCACCATATCTGCCTGCATGCCACCGTGCTTCCTGCCATGACGATAATAAATTAAACCTCTCTCTGAACTGGAAGCCATCCCCAGTTAAGTGTTTTCCTTTATAAGAATTGCTGTGGCCATGGTGTCTACTTTCTGCTGTTTAAAACAAAGCCTCCATGTTGAACTGAAGAGCCACATAATGTTCACAGGTGGGCTGAGGTGACCCACGAGTGACGAATGGTGTTGGTTGGTGGGCCAATGGTCATGAATCAACAACATGTCGTAAATAAGATTTTTAAACGTAAACTAAGATTATGTATTGTTTATTGTAGTGGCTTGAATATGCTTGGCCCAGGGAGGGCACTATTAAGAGGCATGGCCTTGTTTGAGTAGGTGTGGCCTTGTTGGAAGAAGTGTGGGCATGGGCTTTTAGATCCTCCTCTTAGCTTCCTGGAAGATACTTTTTTTCTGTTTGCCTTCAGAACAAGGTGCAGAACTCTCTGCTCCACCTGTACCATGTCTGCCTAGATGCTTCCATGTTCCTCCCCTGACGATAATGGCCTGAACCTCTGAACCTGAAAGCCAGCTCCAGTGAAATGTTGTCTTTATAAAGTTGCCTTGCCAGGCATTGGTGGCACACGCCTTTAATCCCAGCACTTGGGAGGCAGAGGCAGGCGGATTTCTGAGTTTGAGGCCAGCCTGGTCTACAGAGTGAATTCCTTATAAACATTCACAGGAATGAATGTTTATAAGATATAGAAGTCTGATTGACAGTTTCAAGCAATATAAGAATTAATGTATTTTTTCTAAAGCAAATAAGAAAAGACACCATAACCATAAAACTATAAGTCAAAAGAAAATAAATATATTTTTAAAACCACAGAGCTCCATATAGAAGCTATTGTTAAAATCCAGCACTTAGGATTCTTAAGCAGGCTACCTCAAAGGTCATCTTAGTCCTTTGACTGACAGGAGGAATGAAGGAAAAAGAATAAGATAAACTTAGTACTGAGTGGCCAGAGATTGTTTAACATTCTCTATATTATTTATTTATAACTCTCAAGTGAGAAAATGATAATGAAACCACACACACACACACACACACACAAACACACACACACACAAACCTGCCCCTTTGGTTTTAAACCCATCAGAAAGTTTCCAACCATATTACTTTTTGGTGGCCAAAGTTATTTCAAAGTTATTACAACCACCTGTTGTTATGACCACCTGTTGTTATGACCACCTGTTGTTATGACCACCTGTTGTTATGACCACCTGTTGTTATGACCACCTGTTGTAGCCACCTTGTTTTGCTTATGTTCTGCTTCCATAACCCTGCCCACTGGCCTGTTAAATCCTCCATTTGGAAACCTCCTAGCTCTGAGCTATAATAACTTTGGCCATGGTGATTTGAGTCAGTGGTCTTTCTACTGGCATCTTTAGGATTAACAATACTAGTCTGTAAACTAAACTACAAATAACTACATCTATGGAGAGCTTTAAGCCAAATAAGTACTTCAGGCAGAGGAAATAGGAAAATCATGACATTAAGAGTTATGCTGGGCTGGTGAGATGGCTCAGTGGGTAAGAGCACTGACTGCTCTTCCAGAGGTCCTGAGTTCAAATCCAGAAACCACATGGTGGCTCACAACCATCCGTAATAAGATCTGACGCCATCTTCTGATGTGTCTGAAGACAGCTACAGTGTAATTACTTATAATAATAAATAAATCTTTGGGCCTGAGAGAACAGCGACTGAGAGTGGGGTGAGCACAGTTGACTGGAACGAGCAGAGGTCCTAAAGTCAATTCCCAACAACCAGATGAAGGCTCACAACTATCTGTACAGCTACAGTGTGTATTCATATACATAAAATAAATAAATAAATAAATCTTTAAAAAAACAAAAACAAAAAACCCAAAGAGTTATGCTGAGCTAGGCGGTGGTGGCACAGGCCTTTAATCCCAGCACTTGGGAGGCAGGCACAGGCAGGCGGATTCTAAGTTCAAGGCCAGCCTGGTCTACAGAGTGAGTTCCAGGACAGCCAGGGCTACACAGAGAAACCCTGTCTCAAAAAAAAAAAAATAACAAAACAAAAAAAGAGTTATGCTGAGCTGGGCGGTGGTGGTGCGGGCCTTTAATCCTTAGCACTTGGGAGGCAGAGGCAGGCAGATTTCTGAGTTTGAGGCCAGCCTGGTCTACAGAGTTAGTTCCAGGACAGCCAGGGCTACACAGAGAAACCCTGCTTAAAAAAAAAAAAAAAAAAAAAAAAGAGTTATGCTGAGCTTTGACACACTATGGCTAACTAAACATTTGTTTAAGTTAGAAAGGTATAGCATACATCATTGGCTTTTATTTTTAACTAGCCATATTCTTCAAAGATTTGAAATGTTATGTATTTCAAAATGTAAATTTTATTCACTTGATTTATTTCTGCTTATACTTCCTTCACAAAATGTCTTCTATTTGATTTAAAACAACCACAACAAATGGCTAGCAAGATGATTCAGTAGCTAAAGACGCTTTCTGAAAGACCTGACATCTTTAATTTGATCCCAATAGAAGAAATTTTAATGTAAATTAAAAAACAACTCTAAAGCAAACAGAAAGGAAAAGTGAATGTTTCCACAGACCTTGAAGAGAAAGAAGCAATTGGAAGTCTCAGAGCGCAGGGAATCCCGTGGAGATTGTAGGAGTCTGAGGGGTTAGAGGATACCAGGAGAACAAGTCCTGTGAATCAACTAAACAAGGCACATAGGTGTTCACAGAAATTGAAGCAGCAAGCACAAGGCTGACACAGGCCTATACCAGGCCCTCTGTGTATATATTATAGCCTTTAGCTCAGTATTTTTATGGGACTCCTGACTGTGAGAATGAGTGGCTCTCTGACTCTTGTGCTTGCTCTTGAGACTCTATTCCTCCTGTAGTGTTCAACTTCATTATGATAGTTTTGGCTTCATCTTATATTTTATTTTGTCATGTTTGGTTGTTATCTTTTAGGAGCTTGTTCTTTTTTTAGGTGAAAGACAAAAAGAGAGTGGATCCTGAGGAAATGGGAGGTGAGGAGGAACTTGGATGAAAAGAAGAAAGAGAAGGAAATGATGAATCCTAGGTGTAGCAGAAGAGGTTTATTGTAGATATGAAAGAGAAGACATACAGAGGCAGAGACATCTGGGAGAGTCCAGAGTGAACATGACCCTGAGCCAGGCTATGTGAGGAGAGAGGGGAGAACCAGGAGACCAAGAAGCCAAAAGGGGAAAAGGGGAAAAGTCCCTGGGTTGGGGAAGATTAGGGTAGGAGACTGGGTATGCCAGCCATAGTCTGTAACAGATAGAAATTGAGGGGTACCAAGAGAACCTGGTGGCCAGGTCTGCTTTGATATGTTAAATAGGTACCTCAGTTAGCCATTTTGTCCCAGGTTTGAGACCTACCAGAACTGAGAATAGAGGGAGGAGAAACTATAATCAGGATATATTCTATAAGAGAAGAATATCCACAAAGGGGGGGGGAAACAATTGGAAGACATAAGATATGTAATGGTAATGTACTGAGCCTTACACACACACACATACACACATACACACACACACACAGAGAGAGAGAGAGAGAGAGAGAGAGAGAGAGAGAGAGAGAGAGAGAGTTTCCCCAAAGAACTCTAGAATGCCTCAAAATTAAAATAAGCAGGCATCCTACTTTTGTGTGAAGCCAATTTCTTGGACAGAAAACTGAGAAGCTCACAAAACCCAGCACTATACCATTGTTCAACCTAGGTGTTCTAATATCTGCAGCTAGACCTCCTAATGTACAAGAGGGAATAGCTATTAAATTCTCTACTCTGCCAATGAGTGTGGCTTTTATCCAAAGTCAGATATGAGATAAACTTTCTGAAGAAAGATCACCAAAGAGTGAGGCATTGTCCCAGCAAAGGTGTGGTTAGCTCCTCTACAGGGAGAGCAGCCTTTCCTTCAAATGACTCCACACTCTCAATCCAAAAGATATACAATCACCCAGCGAGTCCAGGGCAGCCATTAGAGAACTGTAAATTTCTAAAATCACAATGAAATGCCACATTACACACATAGGAGTTGCAACAGTGGTATATAAACATATATATATATATATATATATGTATATATATATATATATATATGATATAAGTATTGTGAAGATGAGCAGAAACTAGCATTGTGCATTGTTGGGGCTATAAAATATAGAATCACTGGAAATCAATAAGGCAGTTCCGTAAGAAGTTAAACTCAGAATTACTCGTGAGCTAAAAATGTAACACTGAGTCTTTACCCAAAAGAAATGAAAGCTGGGTCTTATACAGACATTTGAGCATAAATATTTATAGTAATATTTTCCATAAGAGCCAAAAGGTCAACCCAAAAGTCCATCAACAGATGAACAAATAAGTAAAATGTGTTACTATACAACAGAATATCATTTATTCATTGATTAAACGCTACAGGGTTTCATTGGATAGCCTGGGCTAGCCTTGAACTCTGCATTCTCTCGTCTCATCTATACAAGTGCTGTGATCGAGGGCATGTATCACCCAGACCAAGATTCAGCTTTTTAAAAAGAATGGAATTGTGATACATGCTACAACAAGGATTAACAGTGAGAATATTACAATCTGTGAGATAATCCAGACACAAAAGGGCAGATATTATGCTGTTGAACTGATAGAAGGCACTCTGTGAGCAGTGCCTTTAGAGAAACAGAAGTATAATAGAGGATACCAGCAGCTGGGTGATATTAAAGATCAAAGGGCATGGCTTCTGTTAGAGATGGATGTTGATGATAATCACACCACATGGTGACTGTGCATGCTATCAAGCCATTGCACACTTAAAATGGTAGCTTTTATTTTTATTACCACTCTGAAACAAGCAAGCAAACAAGCAAGCAAACTGATAGTAGAGGAAGAGTCTTGCAGCCACTGTCATGGCAAGGGGGCTTCTTGACAGAACAACGGGAAACACTTTAGTTACACATGTGGGTACCACAGAGAAAGATGTAAATTATAACGAATAGCCCCAGAGATTGGGCTATGCCAAAGAACAAAATGGACTGAAGTGCAAATGAGTACGTGGAAATCAAACTCATCATTGCCCAAATTAAAAACTCTCAACTGGTCTGAAGGGCGAAGTGAAGATGGCGGAAGAGTGAACCAGGGAGCTGGTAGGCCAAGCAAAGGAGTTCTCCAGGGAGCAACATGAAAAACAAGATGCAGGGGTAGAGTGGGAAAGATTCAAGACACGGCAAAAACATCCACAGCTAGGCTGTTGGCATAGAAAACAGAACAGTGAGACTTTGTCAAGGGAATTTCCTGAGTGGAGACTCAACTCTTCAAATTTAAAGGACATCCAGAGTGCCTCTTACGAGGGAAAATACAGTCAGACCCGTTTAGGAAAGGGACCTGAATTCTAAGAAAAAGAGAAATCTGAAAGTGTCCAGCCAGGGACTAGGAAAGGAATACTTTTAAAGAAATGAGAACAGTTAATACCAGGATTTTCATCTTAGATGAATGACAGAGGACAATGAAATATTTTGACAGTGCTGAGAAAAATTATTTTGAGCCTATAATTCTATATTTAGCTAACCACTGTTCAAGCCTATGGGCAAAATTAAACTATGTTTAGATAATTAGGGCCTTGAAAAGTTTACAGAATGAACTTAGGCTAAAATAATTGCCTGTAGACAAAAAGAAAAAGAATTCAAGAATAATTTATAAGTGTTCTAGTTACTTCTAAGTCATTGTTAATAATGTACTTGTAAAGTCTAATGTAGGTACCTCTTAAGAGAAAAAGAGTTTAGCCCATAGGTCCCCCTCAGAGTGGAGCCTCAGCCTCAGGCCATCCGACATGCCTCAGGGGAAGATAACTTGGGGACATTTCTTTCTTTGGATGGTTCTCATCTAATACCTAGATACCTGAGGACAGGAAGCTGTATATTTTTATCTTCGTCACTATCCTATTGCTGCGAAGAGACACCATGACTAAGGAAACATATAAAAAAGGGACTTGCTTACAGTTTCAAAGGGTGAGTCCATTGTCATCATGGCAGAAGGCAGTCAGTCATGGTGCTGGACCAGTAGCTGAGAGCTTTACATCATGATCCACAGGCAGTGGGCAAGAGAGAGAGAGAGACAGAGAGAGACAGAGAGAGACAGAGACAGAGATAGAGAGAGACAGATAGAGAGAAAGATACAAAGAGAGACAGAGATGGAGAGAGACAAAGAGATAGAGAGAGATACACAGAGACATAGACACTGACAGAAACAGATAGACAGAAACAGACAGACAGAGACACAAAGAGAAACAGACAGACAGAGAAACAGACAGAGAAACAGAGAAACAGAGAAACAGAGAATCAGAGAGACAGACACTGGGTCTGCTGAGAGCTTTGGAAACCTTAAAGCCTATACCCAGTGACACACCTCCTCCAACGAGGCAATGCTTCCTAATCCTTCTCAAACAGTTCATCAACTGGGGACTAAGCACACAAACACATGAGCCTATGGGGGACACTTTCATTCAAACCACCACACTTCCAGTCTGCAGAATTCTAAAGATAGAAATAATAGAGAATGACTAATGAGGAGAATTTGAGGCAAAGGTCTTTAAACAGAGAAGAGAGAGGCTGTTTCCCATTTGCAAGCTTACTCCTAATGTGCTAAACATTTCTAAATGTTTCCTGCGGCTGAATGTGGAGTTATTTATGGAGCTTAAATATGTGAACATTTAAATGATAAACATTTCCGTTCACATGTAAATTAAAAACAACTAAGCAAAATACAAGAAAAAGTCATCATAGCAACGAAGGGGTATTTGTATGTGTTGTGTACATGCTTGTGTGTGTACACACACACACACATATACACACACATGCGCACGCGCACGCACATACACAAATACATACACACACACATGCACATACACACACACACATACACAAACACACACACACACACACACACATACACACACACATACACAAACACACACACACACACACACACACACACACACACACACACTCCTCAGCACTTGTATTACAGGAGATATAGGCAAAGAATAGACTTTAGAAACCAGCCTGGGCTTTAAAAAAGTCTAAGCCTCTCAATTGCTTTTGATTACTCTGTTTCTTTTTTCAGTAACAGCTTGCTCCGCCCATTATTCTTTGTTTTTAAATGTGTAATTCAGTGGTTTTTACTATGCTCATAGTTATGCAATTTTATCACCATTTTAGAACATTCTCATTACCACCCCAAAATAAATCCTGCACCACAAAACCATCCCTGTTCACTTGGTGGTTCTGATGTGGATTGATGATCATGCTGCCTGGTGACACAGAACTACAAATGTGTCACTTTTCTGTGTCTGTCACTCCCTCTGCATTATTGATGGGGTCATCTCATAAAAACTTTAATCACCAGTTGTTTGGTTATCCTAAATTCAGTTTGAATAGAAGAGGTAGACTACCTCTCTGTCTGTCTGTCTGCCTGCCTGTCTATCTCTGTATGTGTGTGTGTGTGCGCGTGCTTGCGTGTGTTTTCTTTCTCTCTTTCCTGTTCTATTCCCTTCAATTAAGACAGTATCTCATGTAGACCAAATCAGCCCCCAGTTCTCTATGCGGCTGTGAGGTTGGCCTTGGTTCACAATCCTCCCACACTGGTATGACAGGTGAGCACCGTAATCCCACTAAAGTTTCTTTACTCACTAAAGATAAATTGGAATGGCTGATGGTATAGCAGATGAAGGTGCCGCAAAACAAGGTGTCCACATTTCAGGAGAGAATAGACACCTGCAAATTGTCCTCTGACCTCCACATAAAAGTCATGTTAGCATTTCTTCTAGGCTCTGCCCCACAGTTACTTGTCAATAGCCAGGTATGCCTGACTCAGTATAGAAGGGGCATGTGCCCTCTCCTCTCTTGCTCTCTTGCCCTCTTCCTTCTCTGTCCCTTCTCTCCCCAATCCCTTCCTCCTCTCTCTCCATGTGTTCATGGCTGGCCTCTCTCTCTCTCTCCCTCTCTCTCTCTCCCTCTCTCTCTTTCTCTCTCTCTCTTCCGTACCCCATCAACTCCCCTCCCCATGCCCTGAATAAACTCTATTCTATACTATACTGTTATGTAGCTGGTACCTCATGAGGAAGGGATGCCTCAGCATGGGCCTGCAGAGGCAACCCCCACCCCCCACCCCGCCTCTATCAAACATATCCCTGGCTTCCTTTTCTTTTTTATAAAACACAACACAACAAGCCATGGTTCACAAGCACCCCCCTACACACACACACATACACAATGTATATATGTATGGATGGATGTGTATGTATGTACTGTTGCCTTAGCTATCGTCAGTGTTGACTAATGAGGGTTTTTCCCCCCTTTGGTTTTTTTGAGACAGGGTTTCTCTGTGTAGCCCTGGCTGTCCTGGAACTCACTATGAAGACCAGGCTGGCCTCAAACTCAGAAATTTGCCTGCCTCTTTATCCCAAGTGCTGGGCTTAAAGGTGTGCACTACCACTGCCCGGCTGCTAATGAGGTTTATTATGCTCTAAAAAGCTTTCCACAGGTGACATGAGTCAATACAATACAATTACGGTCTTTGTTTTTTCTGCCGTCTGCATTTTCCTCACTAGTATTTAATAGCTTGCTTGTTTTCAGATATGATAAGAAGTTCCAAGTTCATCTCAGGCACCACCTGCCTGGAAACCGACATCTACTCTTATCGTAAGGAACCTGCTTTCCTTTTAGTTGAAAATAGAAACCGGGACACTTAACACTTGAGTGTTCACTGCTGGGGCGTGAGCAAAGCAAACACAACGGGAAAGCACACCCCGATTGTTGAAGGCAGAAGACAAAAGTAGAGTGGCGTTTCCATCCTAAAGGTTTTTATTTTGAATAATAAAAGCACGTTATTCTAATTAAATCATAAATAAAAATATCACACAGCTGGTTGAAGGCAGCCACTCAAACACGTGCCCAGTGCCAAACAGTGTGTGTCTCGGAGAACACACAGTAGGATAACAATTCTGAGGCTGAGTGAGAGCTTAGCTTAGTGTTTTACACTTTCCCCCTCAACTACGTCTTCATACACTAGGGAACATAAAATGAAGGAAAAACTATGGCAGAGTTACAGCTAGAAAAACAGTTAGCCTTATATGTTCTCATGGCTTTGCCATCACCCAATGTTACCCTCTCTCTTGGTTTCATTTCTACATGTTATAAGGCACCCTCACCTACAGCTGTTTTTGCATGAACATGTACACATTATACTTTAGGATCTGCATATAAGGAAGAAAGCATACTTTCTTTTCTTTCTGAATTTTTGTGACATTGCTTAATATTCCATCTTCCAAGTCCATATATCTTCCCGCAACTTTTGTGGATTAATTTTTCATTATAGTAGAATAATATTCCATTTTTGTGTGTATCACATTTTATTTATTTTTTTTTCTGTATGACATTTTTTATCTGTTCATCTGCTGGTGGACATATATAAGTTGGTTTTTATCATATAACAGCAATAAACATGGGTGTGTAAGTAACTTTATAGTAGGATATTAAGTTCTCTGGACAGTTGCCCAGGCCTGTAGTAGCTGGGTCACATGAGAGTTCTATTTTTAACTTTTTGAGGACCCTCCAAGCAGATTTCCATAATAACTGTTACTAATTTACCCTCCCATTGGGAGTGAGTACCTGTTCCTCTTTCCCCACAGCCTCTCCAGTATTTACTGTCATATTTGGGGATGGTGGCCATTTGAAATAGGATGAGGTTGAATCGCAAAGACACTTCAATTTGCGTTTTCCCAGTGACAGGGATGCTAGACACTTTAAAATTCGCGTTTCTTCTTTTGACAGTTATCTGTTCATTTCGTTGGCCTTTTTGTTGATTACCAGTTTTCCTCTATCTGTATTTCAGTTCTGTAATTGTTTGTAAATCCTGGGCTTTAGCTCCTTTTGGAAATATACCAGGTACAGTCTTGGGGCTGTTTGATCTGTTCATACTTTCTTTGTTTTTTGTTTTGGTTTGTTTTTGTTTGTTTGTTTGCTTTCTGTTTTGTTTTGTTGTTGTTGTTGTTTTCAAGACAGGGTTTCCCTGTGTAGCCCTGGCTGCCCTGGAACTCACTCTGTAGATCAGGCTGGCCTCCAACTCAGAAATCCGCCTGCCTCTGCCTCCCAAGTGCTGGGATTAAAGACATGCGCCACCACCGCCTGACTCATAGTTTCTTTGTTATGCAGACACCTTTTAACTTCACGTAGTTCCCTTTGCTGGTTCTTGTGCTACTGGAGTTCTATTCAGAATGTCCCTGCCAGCCAGCCGGTGGTGGCACACACCTTTAATCCTAGCACTTGGGAGGCAGAGGCAGGCGGATTTCTGAGTTTGAGGCCAGCCTGGTCTACAGAGTGAGTGCCAGGACAGCCAAGACTACACAGAGAAACCCTGTCTTGAAAAAACAAAAACAAAAAAAGAATGTACTTGCCTACCCCAGTGCCTTAAAGAGATACCCTGTGTTTTCCTGTGGCACTTTCAGTTTTAAATATTTTAATATTCATTTTATTTCATGCAAATGAGTGTTTTGCCTGCCTGTATTTATGTAAACCTCGCACATACTGAGCCTGTGAAAGGTGAAGTAGAACATCGGTTCTCCTGGACCTTGAGTTACAGATGGTTCTGAGTTACCAAGTGGGTTCTGGGAACCGACCTGGGTCTTCTGCAGGAACAAGTGCTCTTAACCACTGAGCCATCTCTTCAACCCAGGTATGAGGTTTTGGGTTTTTTGGGGGGGAGTTGTTTGTTTTGTTTTGTTTTGTTTTTATTAGATATTTTCTTTATTTATATGTCATATGAGTTCTCCTTCCCCAGTTTCCCCTCCAACCCCCGCCCCCAAAAAAACAACAAGAACAAACCCCTGTTCCCTCCCACCTCCCCCTGCTCGCCACCTCACCAGTTCTGTGCCCCGGTATAGGGGAATACCATGTATGAGGTTTTGAATCCAGATCTTTGATCCTCGTCGATTTGAGGCCTATGCACTGTGAAGCCATGCACCTTCATCTGAAGGTGGATACCCAGTTCTGATTAATATGTAGCTATGAGAAGGGGACACTTTCCATGTTCCACTTTGATTAGTAAACTTGCAAGATGTGGAACATGGAAAGTGTCCCCTTCTCGTAGCTACATATTAATCCAAGGAAGGACTCTAATTGTCCCTAGTGAGACCTAGTCCCTGTCTTAGAGTTTCATTGCTATGAAGAGGCAATGTGACCAAGGTAACTCTTATAAAGGAAAATGTTCAGTTGGGGCTGGATTACAGTTTCAGAGGTTCAGTCCATTCAGTCATGGCAGTGTACAGGCAGACATGGTGCTAAAGGAATGGAAAGGTCTATATATTGATCTGAAGGTAGCCATGAGGAGACTGATTCATCAAAGTCCACTTACACAGTGATGTGTTTCCTCCAACAAAGCCACACCTCCTAAAAGGGCCATGCTCTACAGTCAAGCATTAAAAAACATGAATCTATTGGAGCCAGGCCTATTCAAACTACCACAGTCCCCATCCCTGTGGCTAGCACACTGGATAGTACATTTACCTTGGTCTTTCTGAGACCACTGGGAATGTAAGCCTCCTCCCAAAGAACAGAAGAGTCTCAGGCTGGTAAAAAATTACAGATGTCCACTATAACTAAAATATGATTTGCCAAAATGGACTTCTAAAAAAAAAAACCTGACTATGCCAACAACCATAAATTAAATTTTAAAAGTTATCTATTATCTACTACAAGAGGCACAGGTCAAAGGTAGGCCTGGTGGCACACACCTTTAATCCCAGTACTCAAGAGACAAGACAGGCAGATTTCTAAATTCAAGGGCAGCCTGGTCAACAAAGTAAGTCCCAAGACAGCCAATGTTACAAAATGAAAGCCTTCCTCGAAAAACCAGAAAGAGGAAAAAATAGGGGAAAAAAGCCATTCATTGTTGGCTGAGGGCAGGGGCACACACCTTTAATCCCAGTACTCAGGAGGCAGAGGTAGGCAGATCTCTGAGAGTTTGAGGCCAGCCTGGTCTACAAAGCAAGTTTCAGGATAGCCAAGGGTGTTATATAAAAAACCTGATCAAGCTGGGCACTTGGGAGGCAGAGGCAGGTGGATTTCTGAGTTCGAGGCTATCCTGGTCTACAGAGTGAGTTCCAGGGCAGCCAGGGCTACACAGGGAAACTCTGTCTCGAAAAACCAAAAACAAAAGACAAAAAAAAACAAAAAAAAAAACTGATCAAAGCAAAACAAAACAAAACAAAAAAAGGAACAGCTCTAGACTGTTTTACATAACTAGCAAAGAATAAGTCACTTCTGAGTTACTTAAATTATTCCATCTCTATAAAAAGAGAAAGTACGGTATTAAACAAACCACATACCAATCTCTTACCAATGCCGGAGAAGAGTAAGAGAGAGAAAATTGCAGGCAAATTTAATTTGTGATTATAGATGCAAAAGTTCTTATGGAAACACTAGAAAGTGAAATCTAGTAAGATACAAAAGACCTAAAACAGAATAAGGCAGAATAACCCGTGAGATTTATCCTAACATATTCGGATGCATCTTACGATACTTGACAGATTTGGTGAGGTTTTAAAAAATATTTAGTCTTGTCAACAGGTTCCACCATATTTTTATTTTTTAATTTTAAAAAGGATTATTTTATTTTATTTTTCCATACATGAGTGTTGATTGTAGTGTGGGTGTTGGTACTGTGTGGGGCCGCTGCTTACAGAAGGCAGAAGAGGTGGAAAGCTGACAAACACAAAATTCAAGATTGGCCACACGGAAAGAAATAGTTTCCTTATGTAACTAGAATACCAAGGGCATCAATTCTTAGAAAGTCAAGATTGCCACATTAAAAAAACATATGAAAATACATATTTTTATGTAAAATCAATATTTGAGATGGAGGTATAAAAAATCTTTATTCAAACAATAACACTCCAAATGTTATTTTCTGCCTGCCACATGTTCTCATCAGAGCCCATGGTATTCCATTCTTTTTTCTTTTTTTTTTTTCTTTTTTCTTTTCTCGAGACAGGTTTTCTCTGTATAGCCCTAGCTATCCTGGCACTCACTCTGTAGACCAGGCTGGCCTCGAACTCAGAAACACACCTACCTCTGCCTCCCAAGTGCTGGGAATAAAGGCGTGCACCACCACCGCCCGGCGGTATTCCATTCTTAAGTTCTCTTTTCTTTGAGGAGAGATTCTCTAATGAGACTCGTGTGCACCCTTAGCCTTTGTATCAAACCTATATTGGGTGTGCATCTCTTTTCCTCTAGAGCACTGGTTCTCAACCTTCCTCATGCTGTGACCCTTCCTCACATTGTGGTGACCCCCCCAACCATAAAATTATTTTCGTTGCTACTTCATAACTGTAATTTGCTACCATTATGCATTTTATGCATTATAATGCAAAGATCTGTGTTTTTTCAGTGGTCTTAGGCGACACCGGTGAAAGGACTAGTCAACTCCCAAAGGGGTCTCGACCCACTGGTTGCGAACAGTTGTTCTACAGGCTAAGCAAGGACCTCTTGGTCTAGCACCCTCGTGTTAGCTTGTACACATTAGGAACACAGTGATTGTTCACGTTGATACAGCAAAGAGACTATAGAACAGGTAAGAGGGTAGAGACGAGACTAAGACCCTGTCCTGGGGTCCCAGCACGGGCTTGTAACTCAGAGGCATAACGCTGGTTTAGCCTACTTATATGAACACCTTAGGTTTCAGGGTAGTTGAAAGAGCATGAACGCCAGAGCAGAGCATTACATACTGGTATCTGGTCAACTTCCAATGCAGCCAGGAAAATACCCCTCCCTCTTACAAAACAACTGGACTCTGCGTGGGGCTATTACTGGTATTTTACAGGATTTTTGATGTGTATATTTCTTTTTTTTTTTGAAGTTATTTTTAGATTTATTTATTTATTTTATGTATATGAGTACACTGTAGCTGTACTGATGGTTGTGAGCCATCACGGGGTTGCTGGGAATGAAGGAGCGGTCGGCTGCAAAGATTTATCTATTACTGTATGTAAGTACACTGTAGCTGTCTTCAGACGAACCAGAAGAGGACGTCAGATCTCATTACGGATGGTTGTGAGCCACCATGCAGTTGCTGGCATTTGAACTCAGGACCTTCGGAAAAGCAGTCAGCGCTCTTAACCATTGAGCCATCTCTCCAGCTCAATTTGTGTGTCCGATTTATATGTTTCTTTTCCCCCACCACATTGATTAGTTTTAACTGTCGACTTGAGTTGACAATCTAGGTCAGGTTAGCCTTGTGAGCAAACTTGTTTCTTCATGTGGGAAGACCCAGACGGTTATGGCAACGTTCTCTAAGCAAGGAGTCCCGAGCAGAAAGAGGAGCAAGCTAGCTTAGCAAGCAAGAGGTATTGGGTGTCTCTGTTTGCTCTCGACTGCGCTTGGGATGTGACTAGCTTCTCAGGTTCCTGTCTTGATTTCCTCAAAATAATGGAGTGTCCCTTGTCACTGTCAGCCAAACAAACCCTTTCCTGTCCTGTGTGGCTCTGTGTCAGGGTATCTTATCTCCGCAACAGAAACAAAACCAGAACACACGTCGGCCAGCGATTTCCCAAAGCATCTCTTGCTCTTTCTTTGGTCAGATCCCCATTTTGGCCTTCCTTCTGTTTTCCTGCCCCACATCTAAAAGGTTCTCCTGGAAGGCCCCAGCCAGAAGGCCAAAGGACTGAGAAGGCCTTGGACTTCATGGAACTCATCCCCGTCCTCTGTGATACAGGACAGGGGTTAAACTGGCTTCTAAATGTTTGAGTGCCACATACTCACGAGGATGATTGGGTGCCAGTTCCCACAGAGGGCTACTGGATGGATGGCCTTGCCTGGTTCACAATAGACGCTTGACAAACAGCACTCCCTGGAAAGCTATGAGAAGCCCTGAAGAGGCGAGGAAAACCTAGTCCACCTTCCCTTTCCACCCCCTGCCCCCGACTTATAATCAGAGAGGAGAGAAGAGACGGATGCAGGGAGCAAAGTGATACTCCGAGTTCAGCCACCTTTACTTCATTCTGTGGTCCTTGGGATTTTTTAACTTAGGGCTTTATACATGCTAAACCAGCGTTATGCCTCTGAGTTACATTACCCGCGCTCTGTGAGATAAGGCTTCCATCTAGCTTTACAAGCAAACATCAAGGACAATGCAGAGTTTGCTTACTCAACCACGTAATGCCAGCACTAGAAAGCCTGGGATATGGGACAGGTCAAGGCCATGCTGAACTATATAGCTAGACCCTCTTTTTTAATTAAAAAAAAAAAATCAAGGACTCAAGAACATGATAGCTTTTATTGCAGATGTCCCCAAAAGGTATCTGAGCAATAACAGTGCATTTTAGAATAAGGGAGAAAAAAACCCAAAGAGACTATTCAGGGAAAGTAACTCCACCAAAGCTGACCTTCTCAGATTACCTACCCACTTCTCAAGGGAAGAGGAAGCCTGACAATGTCATCTCTCTCTGAGCCCGGTGTCATTGTATTTCCAGGGTCCCAGAAGCCAATAGAAGCTCTTGTTTCTCAGAGAGTACAAACACAACAAACTCCCCAAACTCAGGGGACGTCTGTGGAAGAGGGTGTAGGAAGAGCTTTACCTGACTAGTCAAGTTTCCAGATACCTTCTATCTGTCCTGCACAAGATACACAGAAAGGAGAATGCTTGGGGAGTGCCCTAGTGATGAGGAGTTGGAAGCCATTGGGAACACCTTCAGAGCAAGTCAGGCCCTTTGCAGAGGAACGTCCACCAGCATTGTTCCTGCTACCTCTTGAATCATTCTCTAATTTGGAGGTGGGGGATGCTCAAAGGGGGAAAATATGATTTTTAACCACAAAAATGCTTCACTTTTTTTTTTTTTTTTTGGTTACTGCTCAGCCCTGATCGTATCTGTTTCCGATTTTAGTGAATCTCAGTTTAGGTCATAAAGAGAAAACATTCCAGTTATCAGTGGAGATGTTTCATCTGCCTTCCTGTTAGTGTGAGTCATGGCAGAAAATCCAATGCTTGCGAAAAGAAACCACAATCCACTAATGAACTCTCTAAATCTCTGTGCCCAGCATGATCAGCAACACATTCTATTATAAACTCTCTTAGTGCCTGCTATGTTCCCACACTGCCCCAGGTTTTATGGTAATTAAAATTAAATAAATAAATATGTAAGTACAGGATGTAATAACGGCTGGCCCTGAAGAGTGTTTACATGTTATTTTCTTTATAAGGAAATCAGCATTCTTTGTATAAACCCTCTGATGTGGAGACATTGGGTGGGTGGGGAGAGCAATCTAAAATAGCTCAGCTTCTATTTGTCTTTAGAACAAAGATAAATGACATTAGCACTAATATTCAAGTTTTATCAGCTGTAAGCTTCCCAATTTGTTTGACCACAGGCAGTCTAGCCTCTTAGAACCTCTCCTTCAAAGCTGTTTTCCTGGAGCCTTCAAACGGCATATTAATACTCACAAAAGGAGTCACAGATGTAGGAGGCTGAACTCGAGTGATCCAGCCTCAAAGTGTGAAGTGCTTAGAAGAGCCTTTCCACTCCCGGCTTTATTAAGCACTAAGAGTACATTCAGGGGTCATGTCACTCTGGCCATGATGAATATCCATCCAGCCATCCCATAATAATTTTGAAACACAAGAGCTGTGCTGTCTGAACTCACTAATGGTCCAGGACCAAGTCTCTTATTCTAGAGGCTCCTTGGTTACCTGGCAAGTCAGGGCCTGACTATATCATCAGACTAGCCTGAACCTAGCCCTGACCCAGCTAAGACATCCTGGGACTATTACCACTTCGTGTTAAAGGATGGATACATATTATGGTAGGCATGTGAGGGAATATTTCCCTCTAAGATTTATTTTATACATGAGTACACTGTCGCTGTCTTCAGACACACCAGAAGAGGGCATCCGATCCCATTACAGAGGGTTGTGAGCCAACATGTGGTTGCTGGGAATTGAACTCAGGACCTCTGGGAGAGCAGTCAGTGCTCTTAACCACTGAGCCATCTCTCCTGCCCAAGGAAGGCATCATTAGAGCAAATTAGTAATTTCTCTTGTCAACTTCCCAATTGAGGGTGAAATATATGACAAGAAGGCTCCTTAATGTGTTTTCACAAGGAAAAAAAATCCATATTATCTGCAAAAATTAATGTATTACACACAACTTTTATTTCTTTTCTTTTCTTGTTGCTGTTGTTGTTGTTTTTTTT
>NW_022196904.1:160481428-160484659 GCF_008632895.1 Mastomys coucha | reverse complement strand
TTTTTAAGACAGGGTTTCTCTGTGTCACAGAGCCCTGGCTGTCTTGGAACTAGCTTTGCAGATCAGGCTGGCTCTCACAGAGACTCATCTGCCTCTGCCTCCCCAGTGCTGGGGCTAAAGGCATGCACCACCACACCTAGCATAACTCTTCTTATGTCAAAAAGCTTATAAAATTTTATGTCAGATTATTATGTGCCTGGTGCTAGAAGCAAGCAGCAGGAGCAATAGAGTGGAGACAATCTGCTTGAGGAATCTTTTTAATATTATTATTATTACATATTTTCTTTATTTACATGTCATATGATTTCTCCTTTCCCAGTTTCCCTTCCAAAAAACAAAAAAACAAAAACAAAAACAAAAACAAAAACAAAACAAGAACAAACCCCTGTTGCCTTCCTCCCTCCCTGCTTGCCACTCCACACTCTCCCACTTATTGGCCCTGGCATTCTCCTACACTGGGGCACAGAACCTTCACAGGGCCAAGGGCCTCTCCTCCCATTGATGACCGACTTTGCAATACTCTACTATACACATGCTGCCAGAACAATCAGTCCCACCACGTGTACTCCTTGGTTGGTGGCTGAGTCCCTGGGAGCTCTGAGGGTACTAGTTAGTTCATATTGTTGTTCATCCTAAGGGGTTGCAAACCCTTCAGTTCCTTTAGTCCTTTCTCTAACTCCTTCATTGGGGACCCTGTACTCAGTTTAATGGATGGCTGTGAGCCTCTACTTCTGTATTAGTTAGGTACTGTCAGAGCCTCTCCGGAGACAGCTATATCAGGCTAGATTGTCCTTCCTTCAGTCTCTGTTCCATAGTTAGTCACTGCAACTCCTTCTGTGGCTATTTTGTTTCCCCTTTTAAGAAGGAATGAAATGTCCACATTTTGGTCTTCCTTCTTCTTGAGTTTCTTGTGGTTTGTGGGTTGTTCTTCGTGTATTCCAAACTTCTGGGCTAATAACCACTTATTGGAGAGTGCATACCATGTGTGTTCTTTTGTGATTGGGTTACCTCACTCAGGATGATATTCTCCAGATCCATCCATTTCCCTAAGAATTTCATAAATTTGTTGTTTTTAATAGCTGACTAGTACTCCATTGTGTAGATGTACCACAATTTCTGTATCCATTCCTCTGCTTGAGGGATCTTAAAAGTCTCAGTGTAGCAATTTGGTCACAATTCAGTTCCCAAAGTAATGAGTTCCCAAAAAGGTGGAACATGAGATGTTAACATTTCCTGAACAGTTTCACTGTGCTAAGCATTGTGCTATGGAATTTATATGCCTGTCTCACATGATGTAAACAGGCTTTAATATAGGTACTATCATGACCACCACCCTGGAGACAGGAAATCTGAGACTGAGGAAATGTCCCAAGACCTTTAACAGGCAAGAGGTAGGTACCATATAAGGATCCAGCCAGAGGCTTAGGGCATCAATCTAGAGCTTGGGTTTTGCTAAATTTGATAACTCCTGTTCCTAGCAGGTCATTTACTCATACCATCTTGTAAAATAGGGAGGTGCAACCTACTTCTCAGGACGTGGGGAGGAGTGTCTGAAATAACTACTGCTGGACCCCCAAGCAGGGCTATGATTCTGCAGAATCCAGTTCTAGGACAGGCGCAGGGTGAAGGGAGTCAGCGTTGTTACCAGCTGTAGTAACCATGTGATCTGCAGCATGAAAAGAATTGGGCAGTACAGTGGGTTCACTGACTCCTGAAAAAGGAAATTTGTGTCTACTGGACTTACATAAACCATTTTTTTAACCTTTGTTTAAAATTACCCAAGTTGAGGGAACAGGAGTAGTTCATTTTCTGTCTGTCATCTGTCTTTTATTCGTTTGCATTATATTTGTCTCAGCCACCAAAACTGTGGAGGTTTTCTTTCTATATACTCACTCTTATCAATCACACCACAATCTCTCAGAACATGCTTTACTCTTTGATTCTGGCAGATTGTCATCTGTCTTTTAATATTTCCCGAAAGTACTTTTGCTCAGTGTGATTCCATGAAGAAGTCAGCCTAAGAAGAAAACACTCTAAGCTAGAATCTCGTGACCATCTCTGCATGTTTATATGATCTTCTGATGCTACTGCCAATTTGTCTCAGCAATCAAAGCTGTGTTTTTTCTACATACTTGCTCTCTAGTTTCTAAAGTCAACTATTCCATCTACCTCTTTATTGATCCATCTCTTCATGTTGATTTGAGGAAAAACATTTTGTTGTTGTTATTATTTTGGTTTGGTTTGCTTGTTTTTTGAGGTTGTACCTGAGATGCCCAAAGTACAGGGCCTGTGGAAGTCAGTGGGTAGGTTACCAACGGCTTTTGACAATAGCACTATAGGGAAATAATAAAATGCCAATGCACTCACTCTACAAGGATCCTTTCCTGATAGAAAAGAGATGATGTCTCAAGAAGAAAACCTAAAATCTGTTCTTCTAAAAGCAGCAATTGGAAATCAAAAACTCATGTCTAAATTTACCAGAATCCTAGGAAGTTTGCCAGACAGACAGATTCCCATAAGTAAATACTTGCATCAGACAGATATTCCAGTTCAGTGGGTGTGGTTTGCAAAGTTTTCAAATCTCCATTGCCTTGACATTAATTTTAGTGATGAATAGCAAACCCACAGAAAAATGAAAACTTGAACAATGATCAAGACTCTACATAAATGACATGTACAGGAAACTGATCAGACCAGGACTTGGCAAAGCCCCCAGAAAGCCTTTTCTTTCTCTAACGCCAAATGCTGCACACATGCCCCAGCCCCAGTGCTAACATCATGGGTGCTGACAGCCCAAACTGTGTTTTGTTTTCTTGAATTATATACCAATAGAATTATACAACCTGTACTTTTCTGCTTCCTCTTTCTTTGCACAATATTGTGTCTATGGAATCTATTTTGTCATTATTGGTGCTTTGTGTATTCCTGTTATGGTAATAAACACTTGGGTTATATACAGTCAAAGTGTGTTTTCTTTCTGTTGAATTTGATGCCACTGAACTAAAGTGATTTGAAAGCAGCAGCCATGTTGCCTTTCTGTCTGCTGCTCCCACACACCAAATCGTATCTTATACAGATAAGATACAGATAAGAGAATAGCAGCTATCCGTTGGATTAGATTTAGATTAAATTTTCAACCTATATTTGCAGATGAAGAGCAGCCAGGCTATCACTGTGTTCTTCATTACCTTGTGCCAATACAGAATGGTACCCCAATGGAAATGATAAAAA
>NW_022196904.1:160461481-160481403 GCF_008632895.1 Mastomys coucha | reverse complement strand
AAAAAAAAAAAAAAAAAAAAGAAAGAAAGGAAACATCAGCCCATCCAAATAAGTTATCAATTTACAGAAACTATTCCCCCAATATTTTAAAGTCTATCTCAGGCATAACTACAGACACATTCTGGTTATTTTAACACACGTCTAGTGAGCCTGTTGAGTTTGAATGTATTTTAATGATGACAGCCAGTTCCGAGCACCAACCTTCCAAGCACACTGTTTCAACATCTGCTCACAGGTTCCAGAGAGAACCTTTCACTTTTTGCCTAGGTGGAGGAAACAAATCTTCAGGGCTACATTCAGGTTGGTCCAAATTCACAGGTTCCAACACCCAGAGTTGATAAGAACAGCGGTTCTGATCTCCCCTCTGACTTGCCCTCCTGATCCATTACAGGCATACACGAACACACCCAGTTTTACTTCACACTAGGGCTCTGAGAATCAAACCTAGGGATTCCTTTAGGCTGTGAAAGTGCTCTACCAACTGAGCCATTTCCCCAGCCCAGAAGTGGAAGATTTTTTTTTTTTTTCAAAAAAACCTTATATTACGCCGTCTTAATTCCAAGACTGGTAACAATCAGGTTCCAAATAAAAATGAACTGTTTTTTTTTTTTAAAGGACATATTATAGACATGAATGAAATTGCCCACTGGTTTTATAAAATCACTGTGTACAGATGTCTAAAGAGTAAGAAGGTAAGCTTGTAACTTACGCTCTCTGGCACAGAATTGAAACCCAGTTGGAACCGCTCAGAGGATCCCCTGGCTCCTGGAGTCTTTCTCAGGCTCCAGGACTAAAAATTGGTAGAGGTGGCAGGAAAGTTCCAGCAGATATGGGGAAATCCAGGATGCTTTGCACACCCCGATAAGGAAATGGCCGCACATTCCAAATGCTGCAATTGAACAGATGTTATCCTCCAACGTAGTGATTTTTCTTTCCTTCATTTTTTCCTTGGAACCTACCCTTGGTGGCTGCTAAGAGTGAATCGTTCTGAGATGGAACCTAATTTAAGGACACAAATACTGGAAAGGCTCAAAGTTTACTTTTGTGGTCAGTAACCCTAACCACTCGCTTCCCATTAGGAAGCCAGCCATGGCTTCTGGTTGCTCATGAATCTACTGGAAAGCACCAGATTTGGGAACTCCAGCCCTACCATCCCAATCGTCTCCACGATAAAATTATACATTTATAATTGATTTCAGAAGTGGGCGGGGCCCCTTGTCCTTCACGTCTTTGGTAGCGATAGCATGCCAAAATAAACACCAAGAATTACTGCGGAGACAAGATTTGTGACGTGTCCAGTATTACACAACTAAATGTGATGTCACAAAATAGTTCCCTGAAGGTTTAATCATGAGTTGGTTTTAGTCTGCACGTATGTGCAACTCCATGCAAGCCTTGAAGATTCACAGCAAGACTACAACCAGATGATTGAGAGCTCTTTGTCTGCTGCAAATCTTTTCTCTTAATTTTTTTGGTGTGGGTTGTGTGAGCCATGGTGAGCGTGCGGGAGTCAGGGAGCAACTTGAGGGATTCAGTTCTCTCCTTATGTCTCCTGGGGATGGAACTCAGGTCACCGGGCTCCGTAGCAACCACTTCTAATTGCTGAGGTTCTCCCAAATCTGCTACTGTCCATTCTAAATTGAATTCTCCTATTTTCCAAGTATGGGGTCTACAGACTTTGATGTCAAGAGAATAAAAACCACACACACACATACACACACATACACATATACACACATATATATAAACACACATACACACATATATACATACATACACACATACATAAACACACACAAACATGTATACACACATACACACATATATACATAAATACACACACAAACATGTATACACACACACACACATATACATACATACACACAGGCATGACAAGACTGGAAAGGCAGTAGACCACTAACAAAGTCCAAAATCTCTGCTTCCTGCTTCTGAGGCCTGCACCATGGTACAGTTAGCTTCCTCCTGACACTACAGAGGTTCAAAGAATCCGTCTGAACCTGGAGCCAAAGCGAACCTTCTCCCTCTGAAGCTGTTTCTGTCAGGCATTTGCTCAAAGCAAAACTAACAACGTGCCATGAAAAGTTCTCTGTCTCTGGAGTTATGTCCTCAAGCATATCTCCTCTAAGGTCTTGAGTTCTACATTTAAATCTTCTGTGTGCCTGGAATCTGTTTCTGGACGTGGGGAACATAGACGGGATCTAGCTTTTTTGTTGTTTTTGTTTTTGAGACAGGGTTTCTCTGTGTAGCCCTGGCTGTCCTGGAACTCACTCTGTAGACCAGGCTGGCCTCAAACTCAGAAATCCGCCTGCCTCTGCCTCCCAAGTGCTGGGATTAAAGAAGTGCGCCACCACCGCCCAGCCCAAATTTTCCATTTTGTTCTATTATAATACTAACATCGTTAGCATTCTGTCTAATCTCCACCCCATAGTTCCCTGGCAATAGCCAGGTAGTCCTGACTCACTATAAAAGGAACTGCTTGCCCAGTCCTAGATCTCTTGCTCTTTCTCTTCCCTTCCTGCTCCCAGTCTCTCCCCATTCCCTACCACTTCCCATTTCTCTTTCCATATGCTCATGGCCGGCTTCTACTTTTCTACTTCTCTTCTCTCTCTCTCTCTCTGTATGTGTCTCTCTCCCTTTCTCTCTACCTTTCTCTGCCTCTACTACCCTCTTGACTCCCCTCCCCATGCCCTAAGTAAACTCTATTCTATACTATATTGTCCTGTGGCTGGTCCCTCAGGGTCCCACATGGGCCCACAGAGGCACTCCCTTCCCCCATTCCTGACTACATCTCCATAGAACATATCCCCCCTCTTTTTATCTTTTTATAAACACATCAAACATTTTCTGCTAATTGTACTTTTTTTTTTAAACAATGAGTATATCTTCCTTTATCTTCATGACTGTGAGATAAAAATCTTTACTGCTGATAAAAATCTTTACTAACTCCACATGGATGAGTCATCAAACCATTGTCAATTTCTCCACAGACTCGTCTCTTGACCATAGAACCCCATTTTTCAATGTGGACATTTTGCCTGAACATTTGGATTATACGCTGGTCAGAAGTGCTGAGACAAGATACCCACCATGAACACATTAAACCGAGAAATGGTTTCCTTGAGCTCAGTCTCCGCGTTCCAATCCACCACAGCATAGAGGTCATGGCAGATGGGAAGCCAAGAGAAGAAGAGAGCATCCTCTCTTCCTATCATAATTTCTGAGTCTCCAGACTAAAGGTCTGACCCTGACCACATTCAGGGTGGGTCTTCCCACCTGGAGACACTCTCACTGAAGCCCACAGTGTGCTTTCCTACTCTCCCAGGCTCTTCTCAATCCAATGACCAATCAAGATTAACCATGCTAGGGGGGCACTCTGAACAATGCATTGTAGTGACTGCTCTTCTGTTCCTCTACAGTGGGCTTGCTCTTTTATTTTCCTATATATTTCATTGTATTTATTTTGGCTGAAGCTCAGAGTCTAACTGTCTTGCTGTGGGTGACAGCTGAAGTTTTCTGTTAAGCATTTCCAGGCGCATCTGGACAGCTTGTAGTCTGCCTCAAATAAAGATAGTAGCCAGTTAGTTGGTTGGGTACATGGGCTTGAAGCTCAGAAGAACTATTTGAAGTAGATATGCAAGATTATAAGGAACTAGCACGGGCTGTGGTGGCACACGCCTTTAATCCCAGCACTTGGGAGGCAGAGGCAGGCGGATTTCTGAGTTCGAGGCCAGCCTGGGCTACAGATTGAGTTCCAGGACAGCCAGGGCTACTCAGAGAAACCCTGTCTCGAAAAAAACCAAAAAAAAAAAAACAACAAAAAAAAAAGGAACTAGCACAAAGATGATAGATAAAGCCATCGGCATAGGTGGGACCATCTAAGGACACAGTAAGAAGAAAGGAGATTAAGAGAAAATGCTTGTTTTCTATGGCTCATAAAGATTAGGTGCTTCAAAGAACAGAAACTTATTTCCTCGGGATTCTGGAGGCTAGAAATATAAGACCAAGATGTCAGTAAAGCTGGTTTCTTCTATGGACTTGGCTTGTAGAAGGTGGTCTTCTGCATCTGTATACGGTCTTTCTTCTGCATGCAGCTGTGTCTGTATTTTTCCATCTCTTTAAGGACACCAGTCACTTTAGACTAAGACTTCCATCCCAACCCCAGGCCCCAGTCTTCTCGTTTCAACTTAGTTCATATTGTAAAGGTCCTAACCTCAAGTCCAGTCACGTTCTGAGATTCTGGAGTTTAGGATTCCAATGTATTATAGGGCAGAGGCAGGGGTGTGGAGTGGGTATGGCATGGCACAGCTCACAACCAGCAAGTGAGGTACCTCAGTGAGTAAATGTGTTTGGCATTAAGTTGACAACCTGAGCTTTGTCACCAGAATCTATGATAGAGAGAGAAAGAAAGGACCTCCAAAAATTGCCCTCTAACTTCTATATGTAAGCTGTGGCCTCTGCACGCACACACACACACACACACACACATGCACACATATGCACATGCATACTCACTCACTCACTCACTCACTCAATCAATCAATCAATCAATCAAAGACCCAAAGAACTCTATCATTTGGGATCTAGAAATGAAAGAAAAACCACTGAAAGAAGCTTGGAAAAATGTGTCATTAAAGTATGAAAACAACCAGGAAACTGTTCCTGATCCCCAGGGGAAGAAGGTTTCCAAGGCAACAAAGTCAACCTACCAAATGCTACTTGAGGGCACACATGGCAAGGCTGAAAGCTATTCAGGGGACCTAGTCCAAGGAAAAGCATTGTGATCGTGATGAGAATTGTTATCGTGCGGTGGTGGGAATAAAATTCTGGCAGAGCAGCAGGAGAGAAGGCATTCCTGACACTGAACACTGTGGTTGGAAACTGAGGACACAGAATAGGAACTATGTCGAGCATTGTTGTGGCATTCATTGTAGTTCATCTTGTTAAATCCTCACTTACTTAAACTGCCTTTGGCTTTCCTTACTGAGTTGTATTCATTAAGCGTATTTAATATTTGTTGAGAGGCTATGCGTCAGATACTGCCTCAAGAGGCGGGGCTACATCAGTGAAGAAAGCAAATAGCTGTGCTCTCTGGGAACCTAAATTGCTGTGGAAACAAACAGACCATAAGCACTAATGCTAACAGTCAAATTTTGATTATAAATAATAAGCTGTAAAATTATATTGGATATTGGAGGTCTAAGTGCTGTGGAAAAAGAAAAGAAAGCAAATGAGAATCTAAAACATGGATAAAGAAATTGAAGCACAGTGTATCAAATTATGCAAAAATACAGAAATATACATTAGAATAACAAAAATAATAGAAATCAAAACTTCCAAACGCACAGGAAGACATAACACATTCATGGATGACTCGGAAGACGTCCCACATTCACGGAAGACATGGAAGACTCGGGAGATGTACCAAGTTAGCGGGAGACTCAAGATGTTTAATGTTGTCGATTCCCCAAATAAAGGTTGTGGCAACTTAGTTTTTGCACAAGTTGGTGATCCAATTTTAAAATTCATATCCAAGTGAAAAATTTCTGGAAAAACTGACAAAAATATGTAGAGAACAACAACAACAACAACAACAAAAAGGTTGGAGGGCTGTAATTACTGAATTCTAAGACTTACTATACAACATATGAATGGGATCACTTATTACTTTCCCAGTGGGAAACTAAGATCTAGTTACCTGCTCCCCTTTTACCAACATATCTTTCATATACTAAAAGAATTACGAGAATGACCTGGTTAAGTCGAGTACTTTACAATAGATGCAAATTGACTAAACATACGTTAATGTTAACATTGGTTATAGGAAGATTCTTGATCTCAGAAGAAAACAACCTGCCTAGTGGAAATTGGTGTTTATTTCTGCTCACCTCTATCTCAGCGTTTTCTACAATTTATTCCTTGGTAGTGGTGTTTAGTGAACAAGAAAGAAAGGAGGAAGCGAATGGGGACTGTAAGCATACAAAGATGGTGCCTTTGCATTTCAAACCCTTTGCAAAATAGCTAGTATTTAATGAAACAACACACTTTCAAAAATACTCTCTTAGGACAATGATGGGATACATACATACATACATACATACATACATATATGCAGATATATGTCTATATAATTTTTTTCTGAATCAAGAGGGAAAAGTTATACTTATGGAAGAAAACCTTATTTTTTCAGTAACAAAAAAAAAAAAAAAAAAAAAAAAAAGCATCATTTTACTCAAAAGAACATGGCATAAAAAGCCAGGGATATTCTCACTCCTCATTACCTATTGAGGCCTTGGATAAGGACCATCACTTTAATCTTTTAAATTTGATTTCTTTCTTCCAGCTGCAATAGCAAAAATCCCCTGGTCAGAGCTCCCTGTGATGTGTCTTAATAACACAGAGCTAAAGGGAATTTCAGCTATCAAATGGAAATCCCCACAGTGTCCAGTTAGAAATTCCCCTCAGTTGCCCTGCTTCTTGCTTTTTAGAGTATTGATCACCGTTTGGTTTAAGTTTCCCTAAAGGGAGAATGTTAAAGGCACACACTTGTTTAGGGCAAGGAGTCTGGGAGAGGAAGTGGGCAAAGCCAGCAGCGGTGGAACAAGTCTCTCAGTGAGGAAGGGTTGGGTTTATTCCATAGGCTTGCCTGTGACTACGCTCACTCAAATGTTCCCTCTTTAATCAGACCTGTGGGAACAGCTGTGAGGAAAAAGCAGCAATAAAAATACAGATGATTATATGGACATTGAGGAGGTGGGGAGAACAAATAACAAAGGAGGGCTGTTCAAATCTTGATGAGGTGTTCCTGCCCCAGTTTTGCCATTTTTCATTCTACCTCGTGTTAGTTACTAAATTTTGATTAAAAATTATCTTAGACTAATCTGACTTAGAAAAAGATGGCAATATCTCTAAATAGGTTAAAGAAGTATTAAATATCTATCTACACTCAAAGCTCACTCAGTCAGACCATTTTCTTCTTGGATTGAAACCATTTGTAGCCAGCACTGAAGCTGTGACTGGCAGACTAAAGAAGATAAGGAGCCAGGAGTCAAGGTTGCCCCTGTGGAAAATGGTGCCAAGGATAGTGGTACTCGGTCTGTGAAAAAAGACTCGTAGTCTGCATCATCAATTTTCAGCTCAAGAAGGGAGGAGCCCAAAGAGCATATGAGAAGTGTAAGAGCAGTGGTCTCCGGCCTTCCTAATGCTGTGACCCTTTAACACAGTTCCTCATGTGGTAGTGACCCACAACCATAACATTGTTTTTGTTGCTACTTCATAGTTGTAATTTGCAACTGTTATGAATCATAATGTCAGTCTCTGTATTTTCCCATAGTCCTAGGCTACCCCTGTGAAAGGGTCCTTTGACCCCCAAAGGGGTCATGTGACTCACGGGTGGAGAACCACTGGCCTATAGTGTCTTCACTGATAAACTTTTATCAGAGCCAATTGCATGCAAAGATACTATACAGTCATTAAATGGTGTGAACAGGGAAGTAGAATGTTTTGCTCACTGCATCACCAGAGTGAACAAAGTCCAGGAAGTATGGTCAGACAAATATGGGAACATAGCAAGCCCACACATTTTAAGAGAACACATTCTCACGTGCTTGAGATGCAAAAATCTGTTGTACAGATCATTTCTTTCTACCTTCATTGTCGCCAGAGGCCAGCACAGTCTTAGATGCAGCATGTGTTTTCTTTCTCAGACAAGGCTGTTAGCAACATTTTTCCCTTTATGTTTCTGTAACAAAATGAACGTGAGTGATTTGGGGACCAGTCCTTTCTGCGTAGTTAGCCATTTCAGTCCTGCTTGACCTGCACTGGAGGAAATCATAAAGCAATGATCAGAGTCTTTAAGTCAACCAAGTTAAACATGTGAGTTTTAAAAGATTTAGAGAGATTGATGGATGCCATTCCTTCAGCTAATCTTTCCCACAGCTCTTTAATTTCCAACAGAGGAACCTCAATTACTGCCATAGCCAAGACCTGGGATTGTAATGTTAGTATGTCCAATGATGCATTATGAAATGGATCCAATCCTAACAGATGACTTTTAACCCCAACCATTCGTGTTCTGACACATATGGAACTTGGGGAACACATTGTTGGGCTACATTAAAATGGCATCTTACATGCTATGACCAACACAAAACCTGTGTTAGTTCTCCCCCACCCCCAACCAAATAACAGAGTCCTTCAGTAGCTGGGTTTCACTGAAAATCTCTTGATTGATGTGAATTTGCATTTTCCAGAATTTAGTAAAGTTATTTTAAAATTCTTAGACAAAAGAAGCTATTTTCAACTCCTGGTCCAAGGCCACAGCCAAAGTGGTTGATGTAGCAATAAATACCAGCTAAGATCACAATTCCAGCAATGAGTCACCATATAGACCTTTTGGTGCATCTCTGTAGGTCATGTTTCATGCATGAAGCTGGAGTCTCTTGCCAAGGCTCTTTGAGATGGACCAGAACTTGGGCAACTACTACTGCTCTTTTACAGATTATAAGCACATTCCCTGAGGACCCACAGGCCACTCCAGGCAAGGGAAGCAGGTAGCCTAACTGGGTCTTCACTGCTTCCTATTCACCTCCAAATTCAATCCCCCAGTATCACCCTTATCTTTGTAGCAGGCCACCTGCTGTGTCCCCTCCTCCTGTGTGTCCCCATCTCCAGCAGATCATTCAGATCTTCTCCAAACTTCCTCCTTATTCATCCTATTATCCCAGCCCCCAACTTTTTCTGAGAATCTGACAGGGAAGCAAGTAAGCCAGCAAAGCAGGAATGTGGTTTACCCAGAATGCCCAGTGGCCACACCCATCAAAATAGAAGAATTCCCAACCAGGCAACACACAGCCACCACACTTTCCTAAGAACCAGAGAGCGCAACAGAAAACAAGGAACAAAACTCCCACCCAAAAAAGACAAGACCAGATAGATAGCAGTGCCTAGAACTGCAGTCTTAACCAATCTCAAATACGTAGACATCAGAATGAAAATACAATCAATAACAGCAAGGACAATATGCAATATGTCTCCATGAGAACCCCAAAGCCCTGCCACAGCAGGCCCTGAGTGTTTATTGCAGTGTAGCTGAAGCACAAGACAAAGACCTCAATGCAGCCTTTATGAATGTGATAAAAGTTCCTAATGGGGATGTGTTACTTAGGGTTATCATTGCTGTGATAAAATACCATGACCAAGAGCAATATAGGGAGTAAGGGGTTTATTTTGTTCATAGTTCCATATAACAGTTTTTCATGAAAAGCAGTGAGGACAGGAACTCATGCAGAGCAAGAAACTGGAGGCAGAAGCTAAGGCAGAAGTCATGAAGGGATGTTGCTTCCTGGCTTGCTCTCCATGGCCTGCTCAGCCTGTTGCCTTATAGCATCCAGGACTATAACCAACAATGGGCTGGGCCCTCCCATATTGATTAGTAATTAAGAAAATGCCTTACACTTAGATCTTATGAAGGCATTTTCTCATTGGAGGCTCCCTCCTTTTTGATCACTTTAGCTTGTGTCAAGTTGACATAAAACTAGGAAATACAGAGGAAATAAATTCCTTAAAGAAATCTATGAAAACACAAACAGGAAATTAATAAAACAATTCAAGACCTGAAAGTAGAAAGAGAATTCATAAAGAAAACACAAACTGTCGTGAATCAGAAATGAAAATTTCAGAACCATAACAGGAGCTACAGAGAGTCAAGGCACACAGGCAGAAGATAGGAGATGGAAGAAAGAATGCCAGTGGTAAAGATACAAACAAAGAAACGAATATCTCAGTCAAAGAAAATGTTAAATACTTTAAAATCCTGGCACAAAATATATAGGAAATCTGGGACACACTAGAGGGACCAAATCTAAAAATAAAAGGAATAGAAGAAGAAACAATGATCAACGGCACAGAAAATATTTCCAATAAAATCATTAAAGAAAATGTTCCTAGCTGGGCAGTGGGAGCACACGCCTTTAATCCCAGCACTTGGGAGGTAGAGGCAGGTGGATTTCTGAGTTCAAGGCCAGCCTGGTCTACAGAGTTCCAGGACAGCCAAGGCTACACAGAGAAACCCTGTCTCAGAAAAAAAAAAAAAAAAAAAGAAAAAAGAAAAAAGAAAAGGAAGAACACTACATATATTCATCAAAGGGAAAAAACCATCAAGAGGACCATGCAATTCTTAACATCTATGCCCTAAACCCAAGGGCACACAAGTATATAAAAGAAACACTATTACAGCTTAAATTGCACATTAATCCCACACATTGATAGTGGGAGACTTTAATACACCAACCCACTCTGGTCAATACATAGGTCATCCAGACAAAACTAAACAGAGAAATATTGGAGCTAACGGATGGTATAAGCCAAATAAACTTAGACATTTCACCAAACACAAAAGAATGTACCTTCTTTTCTGAATTTTGCGGCATTTTCTTCCAAGTTGACCATGTACTCAAACACAAACCAAGTCTTAACAGATACAAGAAAAATTAAATATCTCCCTGCATCCAATCTGACCACAATGGATTAAGGCTGGATAGCACAACAACAGAAACAATGGAAAACTTACAAACTCCTGGAAACTGAACAATTCACTTCTGAAAGTACAATGGGTCAAGACAAAATAAGAAAAGAGGTAAAGACTTTCTACAGTTGAATAAAAATTAATACACAACATACTCAAATTTATGGGATACAATAAAGGTGGTTCTAAGAGGGGAGTTCATCACACTGTTTACATTAAAAAAATAAAAATGGAATTGTCTTATATTAGTAACTTAACAACACACCTGAAAACTCTTTAAAAAAAAGGAAGAAGAAATCACACACAAAGGAGGTCGACAGTGAGAAATAGTCAAACTCAGGGCTGAATAAAATCAATAAAATAGAAATTAAAAAAATCAGTCAAGCAAAGCATTTGTTCTTTTAGAAAATTTACAAGATAGATAAACTTTATCTAAACTAGCTAAAAGATAGAGAAAGAATATCCAAATTAACAAAATCAAAAATGAAAAGGGGAACTTATAAACAAACACTAAGGAAATCCAGAGAATCATGACATACTTTTAAACACCTATACCCCACCAAATTGGAAAATCTAAAAGAAATGAATAATCTTCTTGATATATATCACTTACCAAAGTTAAATCAATATCAAATAGTAGAGCCTGGAGAGAGCAGTGGTGGAGCGAGAGGGGCTGGCAGAGGTCCTGAGTTCAATCCCCAGCAGTCACACACATCATAGCTCACAGCCATCTATACAGCTACAGTGTACTCATACACATAAAATAACTAAAATAAATCTTAAAAAAAAAAAAGATCAAATAGTGATTTTAAACAGACCTATAACCCCTAGTGAAATAGAAGCAGTAATTAAATCTCCAAACCAAATAAAGCCCAGGCCACAGGGTTTCTGTGCAGAATTCTCCCCAACTTTCAAAGAAGAGTTAATGCCAATACTCCTCAAGTTATTCCACAAAATTGAAACAGAAGGAACATTACCCAGCTCATTTGGTGAGGCTACAGTTACCCTGATACCCAAACCACATAAAGATCCAACATAGAAAGAGAATTACAGATTAATTTTCCTTATGAGCATAGATGCAAGACTACTCAAAAACATTCTTGGCAAATGGAATCCAAGAACACATCAAAAAGAACATCTTTCATGATCAAGTAGGCTTCATTCCATAGATCAGGGGATTATCCTACATACATAAACTGAAAATGTAATCCACCATATAAACAAACTGAAGGACAAATTCGCACGATCATCTCACTAACTGCAGAAAAGGCCATGACAAAATCCAAAATGATAAAAGTCCTGGAGGGATTGGAGCTACAAAAGGACATAACTCAACATAATAGAGGCAGTTTACAGCAAACCTATAGCTAACATTATGTTAAGTAGAGAGAAACACAAAGTACTAAAATCAGGAACGAGACAAGGTTGTCCACTCTCTCAACACCTATTCAATATAGTTCTTGAAGCCTCTGCTGTAGCAATAAGACAACTGAAGGAGAAGATATAAATTGGAAAGGAAGAAATCAAAGTATCTTTATTTGCATATTATATAAAAGCGTATGTAAGTGACCCTAAAAATTCCATCAAGAAACTCCTAGAGTAATAAACACTTTCAGCAAAGGAGCTGGATACAAAATTAACTCACACAAATCAGTAGCCCTCCTATATTCAATAGACAAGTGGTCTGAGAAAGACATCAGGGAAACAACACCTTCCACAATAGCCTCAAATAATGTAAAATATATTGAAGTAACTCTATAACCAAGCAAATAAATATATGATAACAACTTCAAGACATTCAAGAAAGGAATTGAAGAAAATATCCAAAGATAGAAAGATCTCCCACACTCATGGATCAGTGGGGTTAATATAGTAAAAATGGTTACCCTACCAAAAGCAATCTACAGATTCAGTGCAATCCTCATCAAAATTCCAACAAATTCTTCAAGAATCTTCAAAGGACAACAGTCTTCAGCTTCATATGGAAACACAAAAATCCCAGGAAAACTAGGACAATCCTGAACAAGAAAAGAGCAGCTAGAGGTGCCGCCATTCCTGACTTCAAGTTATACCACAGAGCTATAGCAATCATCATCATCATCATCATCCTCATCCTCATCCTCATCCTCATCCTCACCATCATCCTATGGATATCTGATTTTTGATAAAGAAGCCAGAAACACACATGGGGAAAAAGACAGCATCTTCAACAATTGGTGCTAGTCAAACTGGACCTCGGCTTGTAGAAGAAAGAGGAGTTGTCAGGAAAGCTGCAGGTCACTTTGTTCCAAATGCATCAGAGGGACTGTAAAAGTCTTCCACAGAAGGAATGATGACCCATAATCAGAAAAGTTACTGCAGCTTACACAGGAAAGCCTTCTTCTTCAGGACTATCATAGCCATAGTTTGCAAAAAATACAGCTGCTGATTAATGCAACGTGATATCAATTAGTTACACATTCCTGGGGTTTTTTTCTTTTTATCTGTTGTAGCTTCGTCTTTTTCTTTTTTCTTTTTGTTACATCAGGTATGTATTGCTCTGCAAATTGTGGTAATGATTTTAATTAATTTAAGGATTTTTATTAATTTAAAATGTTTAGAGGTTTACAGCATATTAAAAAGGTTAAGAATTGCTGGTTCTTGAGTTTGCCTGAGCTCTAAAGGTTCCAGCAAACCCAAGAAGCAGATAAGAGCTCTTTCCCCAAGATGCTTGCCACGCAAGGCAGTGGTGGCGCACGCCTTTAATCCCAGCACTTGGGAGGCAGAGGTAGGCGGATTTCTGAGTTCGAGGTCAGCCTGGTCTACAGAGTGAGTTCCAGGACAGCCAGGGCTATACAGAGAAACGCTGTCTCGAAAAAAAAACCAACCAAACAATCAAAAAACCCGCCACCAACAACAACCACAAAAAAACCCAAGATGTTTGCCATTTTCCCCAATTTGTTAACATTTTCCTGTCCTGACACTGGTTTCAGCTAAAACAAAATTATGCATGTTATATGATGTTATTCTAGATAAAGATCAGAAAAGTTCTTAGTCTCTTTATGGAGTATGTTTATGGGTTTAAAAGTTTTATTTTGATACTAGAAGAGCTTCAATTCAAAACTGTAATTTTGAAGGTTCAAGCCTAACAGAGAATGATAGTTGGTAACCTAGAAGATGGTCAAAGCCTTTAATATGTTCAGACATATATTTAAAGCTACACTAAGTATTGATACAGTTATTATAAGATTAAAGCATTATTTAGCTTCCTGGTTTTTGTTTGAAAGGTACAATTTGAAACAGATAACTACGAACAATCGAAGGCTGTTTAACTCAGATATGCTAGGTAGGTAGTACAGGTAGGCCTCAAACCAGAAACCAGAGAGCTGCTGTATATGGCATTTACTATGTTTAAACTTACCATGACAGACTGAAACTCCTGAATCCTAACAGTGCCCCCAACCCCCACCAGGTCTCCAAGAAAATATAGGCACAAGGACAAAGGTTCCCCCCCCTCCCCGCCCCGGGATTGTGATATGATAACCACTGGGCAAAACTGCCCCAATGCCTTGCCTGACTGTGGACAGAGGACACTGGAGAACTGACTGTCACATGTTGCATAAGCCAAGGTGAGGTCATCCTCTCCCATGTTCCTCTTCCACAGGAAAAAGCCTCTTCATCCTCTGGGCCTGATGGCCAAAGACTGTCTCTGCCCTTGGTGCCATAGAGTCACAGGAGTCTGGGAAAACTGTCTGGATAATAAAATATGGACTGGACTCTGTCGTTTTAATGTATCCTTCATCAAATCCCTGATCGCATTGATGACTAAGCTAATGGTAGCTTGACCGATAGAAAACAACAGGCAACTAGCTCCTTACCTCAAGGTAATCTACCCCTGTGTTAGTTCATTAGTGAATTCATTAGTTAGTTAAAACTACTAGGTTTATTACTACAAAGGGCAAACAGGTTTGCCTTGCTCACAGGCTTCATATCAAATGGCTACTCTCAATAATGGACTGTCTATGTCTCATGGTAAAGAATTAAATAGAAAAAGTTTACTTAGGGGCTGGAGAGATGGCTCAGTGGTTAAGAGCACTGACTGCTCTTCCTGAGGTCCTGAGTTCAAATCCCAGCAACCACATGGTGGCTCACAACCATCTGTAATAAGATCTGATGGCCTCTTCCAGTGTGTCTGAAGACAGCTACAGTGTACTTACATATAATAAATAAATAAATCCATTAAAAAAAAAGTTTATGGGGGCTGGTAAGATGGCTCAGCGGGTAAGAGCGCTGACTGCTCTACAGAAGGTCCTGAGTTCAAATCCCAGCAACCACATGGTGGCTCACAACCACCCGCAATGAGATCTGATGCCCTCTTCTGGTGTGTCTGAAGACAGCTACAGTGTACTTAATAATAAATAAATCTTTAAAAAACTTAATAATAAATAAATCTTTAAAAAAAAGCTTACTTAGGGTCTGAAGATCTAACAAGATGTTTAAGATTGGAGGGTCTAAAAAGATATTTTAAGGTATATAAATACAAATTATAGAGATGTGAGGAATAATTTAAAATACATATATTAAGATTTCAAAGCTCAAAATTTTGTGAGTGGAATTTTGATAAACTGATAGAGCCCTGGCTGGTTACAATGGTTGTCTTCTGAAAATAGACTTAAAAGTGCTTCTTATCATGCTAAAACATTTCTGTTCAATCTGTATATCTAGCCCTCTGGACTGAAAAATAGAACATTCCGTGCCTTTTAACACAAATCTACAGCTTTCGCTGGGCCTCAAAGGCCCGAGTCTACTCCTGTTGTCTTAGAGACGCCTGTTAGCTACTTTTTACTAAGGTTCACCTAAGTTTCAGGGAATCAAAAGGTAGGCTTTGGATCCACCTGCCACAGATCAAATGTACTCCACACAAACACACCTGCCTGTTCTTAATAAACGGGATTTTCCCCTTCGTCTTAGGATTTCTTATCTTTCCCAACTACTAGGCAATTTTAATTTCTGTCTCTAGTCTATATTTGTCTCAGCAAGTTTTCGCCTGGCTGACAGATCCATTCAGGGATGAGCTGTGGGGCTGGGTCCCTGTCTTTCATCTGGATCAGCTAATCAGATACTTCTGACCAATGCCCCACTGCCTAGCCCTTGACTAGGATTTCAGTCTTTCTGGGCCCCTTGGACAACATCCTAATGTCAGCAGGAAGCAGTTACAGAAGAAAGATACAATGCCCATTGTCCCATTTTATAGGCTGAAATACTAGGTCAAAAAGGAACTCCCCTGGGCCCACGCTAAAAATGACCCCACTTCATGATCTTGACCACCTCAATGGCTATGAGAACAGATGGGATTCGATCCTGGATTCATCACTCTCATCTGAAGTTTGCCTTCTAGAAACATCAGGACCTGGACCATCGATGGGTCATCAGACAACATTCATAGAACTCATTGAAATTTAGACTAGCTTCTGGGGACTAGTTTTCTCTTCTGTGTTGCACATCCTCCAGTACAATACATACAATCTTTGATTAGAACTACAGACAGGAGCCTAATTAGTAATATCATTGCCTATGGTTCCCCAATCCTTACTTTTGACTTATGTAAGTTGTTTGGGCCAAAATGGAATAGACATTCAAAGACTGTAAACATATATGTTCCCTCATTCTTTGAGTCTTTTGGATGTGGGATCCAGAATATGAAAAACAGTTTGGGTACCCTTCAGATACATGCCTGTCCCTCAAATGAAGACCCTGATTATGGAGGACAAGATATGTACTTTTGTGTTATATGGGGCTACGGAGCATTAGTTCCCTAGGTAACTGATAGGGGTCATTATATTCAGTCACAGAGGGTTGAGAGACATTCCGAAAAACTGGGAAAAATCAACCCCATTCAAATTAAGATAAATAAATAGGGAATGATACAGGAAAACAAAGAATGTGTTTTGGATAGGGCTACCTGTGGAAAGCTGTTATAATCATTATGGAATTGTCATTACAACTAAGAGAGTCCTGTCCCCATTTAGATGAAGGACACTAAAGACTTTGGTCTGAGAGTGTCAGAAAAAGGTTCTCATTGGCACAGAAAAGTCAGCCAGCCCTTATCTGCCAGACACGGGTTTGGTTACCTCACTGGCCACCATAGTGCACTCTGGGTACTGCCCCCACCATTCCTGCCCTAGAACAAGCTCTGTTGGACTGACACTGTCAGCCAGACTCTAGATGTTGGGTATATCAATGCTATACTCAGCTTGTTTCAATGTACAGGCTACAGGGACGACTTTATACATCAGTTAAGGATCCTGGAATTATGTTCACCATCCAGAGATGTCAGGCCACCAATAACAGGGTCTTAGACATCAATGGTCCCAACAAAGTGTTAAACCCCTTCCCTAAGACCAGTTATACCCTTGGAGTATATACACATACATACATATGTGTGTATATGTGTGTATATGTATGTATATGTATATGTGTACATATATGTATATGTAATCTATGTAATATATATATATGAGCCCACCTTGACTCTGTGGGATTGAAGGACAAGGCCTCTGCTTATATGCAGGCTCATGTAAGATATCAGTCTTGGTACTTTTGACACCGTAATGTAACAATTCACCTACAGATGTCAACTGTAGTTTAGTGCTTATGAAAGACACTAGGTTTGCTTGTCAGGACTAATTCCCTGTATTAGTTCTTTTATCCTCACTGAAACTTGTGACATTTGCTTACTTGTACATCTGTTGCCTTGGGCAGGTATACTACTCTTCCAGAGGGGGAGCTGGGAACACCTGGGACTTCTACATTGACCCTGGTTGGCCAGGGCAGCTCCAGTACTAGTGCCTCCTAGTAGGCATGGGCATAGCAGGGTCTGCCAGCATGGGAGCAGCAGCACTTATTAAGGGAGAGCAAAATGCCAACAACAACTGGTGTAAAAGTTTAACTGGTTCCTCTGGCCTCAGAGAAAAATTAAGAGTCAATGATTTGATTCACTGAAACAACACAAGTGAGGAGGGCAGTGCTGGTGCCTGCTCCTTTTTACATGACTGCGGCCATTTTGTATTCGGTCTCCATTTTGCTCATAAGGTGAAATTAAGTTCACAGCTGTTACTTGAGTTGACACTAAAGAATGTTACTAATAAGCCAAAAAGTTATGGTTGAGTCACTTGTACCCTTTATCTCAACGTTCTGAAGCCCCTCTGTTCACCACCTGTCCACCACCCTCTTCACCTCACTCAGGACCAATCAGCTTAAAGGTTGGCCGATGATACTTTGTCTAGTCAACCTAAGATGTTGGACCCCTTCACTGCTTGCCTTCGAACCTGGTTTGTCACAGAAGAAGCCTGCCCTGAGGATTGGTGCCACAATTAGGTTTCTCCTTCTTTTGGTCCTGGATGTCAAGTATTATGGTGTGTTTTCAATAAACTACCCTTGCTTAACTGAGATTGATGTTATGTATATATGGTTTGTGTGGCAATTCGCAGACCCCAACAGTAACCTCAACTTAGCAAGAGACCATCCTTTCTCAATACATTTCTCTAGAAGATATCATGGCCTCGATATGCCTAGAATAATCATCATCAACCACCAGGAACAATAGTAACTCCCTTTAAATTTAAATTAATTTTCCCACAGTGTTCCCCCACTGTGCCTGGAGAATAGAACCCCAGATTCCTGTAGGCACAGCTTGTATGCCCATTGCAGTTCTAAGAACCATATTCCTAGCAGCTGGCAAGTCTAATCCTGTATTCCCTAAGGTTGCTGCTGAGAGAGATCACAGACTGTTGTGTACTAGGTATGTCCCCTGAGATGCTGATGGGTCACCAGGGAGGGTCTCTGTGGTAATTTCCCAATGCCATAGGCAGAGAGGCAAGGAATTATCCTTATCAAATTTGGATATACATTGATTATCCAAATGAGTGCCATTATGACACCTGGGACACATCCCTGATCAAGGCTGTGTAGTAGCCTGCCAGGGAGTCATAGAGTCATGTCTCTGGCTTCCCAAACTGAAAGCAAACTGCCTTAGCTAGTCTAAAGGCTTGCCATACATAAATGGTACAACAAAAATAATGTTTTTATTACTTTTACGTTTCTGCATTTCGACATTTTGGGCTACTGTGATGTAATCATTAATCATATGCTTTTGTCCTTTGGGAGCCAAAATCCCCTGTGCATTAGCATTTTAAAAGCCAATCCTTTGATTAACATGCGTAGCTTGAACACAAACAGCCTGTCTTGTTACTGCTTTTGTGAGGTGACCATCAAAAGTTTCTGAAAGGCTCTGTAATGTCCTAATAAAACCCAGGCTCAGACAGACATGGCCACACTCACTAAACAGCAAGTAAAACTTATTCATAAGCTTGAGATGTATAGCCAAGTTAGTGTTGTAACAGCAACAGCTTACTTTCATTTTCTGTATCTTGTTTCAAAGGGTTGCTCCAACTTAAAGAATCTGAGGAGGAAATGCAGAAGTTGTAGGTACGGACATCTCATACTCAAAATTATTCTCCTGTGTCCTTGGAACCGGGACAGCTTGTGTTAAATGCTCCCGGAATGGCTCCAGGGTCCTCTTTACCAGTGTGCCTAATGAAAAACTCAGAAGTAGAAATTTAAATACCTTGGCTCTGTTTCTAAAGTACCTCACCCATCAGGTTCCCGTGCTTTTGGGAACCGTGGGCATGGCAGCATTGCCCAGTGTAACAGTTCTTGATAAGTCCCAGGACTAACCACAGCCCACAGAAGAGCCAAATAATGATGTGAAGATGACTCTGTTGTCACCCAACCTGGAAAATCCCCACCAAGTCACAACCTGATGAACTGAGTTGTCTCTGTTTGGGTGCCACTTGCCAGAGATCGCAGACCTCCGTCAGTGTGAATTGTCAGCAGGGAAGACTGGGACCCAGAGGGAATGTGGGAAGCTCTAAGGATCCAGCATGTCTCCAGTACTGAGTTTTTTATCAGATGCAGTTGCATGTAAAGATACAATACAGTTGTTACACTATAATTAGAAGGAGATAGAACGTTTGTTTACTAAATTATCAGGGAGAACAAAGGCCAGGAAGTATGGATGGACAATTCATGGGAATATAACAAGCTCACACATCTTAAGAAATAATGCATTCCTGTACCCTTGAGGTGCAAAAGTCAGTTGATCATATCTTAGTGTGCCAAAGGTGAGAACACTCTCAGGGGTAGCATGTGTTTCATTCTCAGACAAGGCTGCTGCTGCTGAAGTGGGGCATGTAGGGAGGCTCTCGGGTAGAAAGGACCAAAAAAGATGCTGACAGCACACTATCCACACCAACTGCTCTTGCAGCTTAGGTATCTTCTTTTTTTTTTTTCCATTTATAATTATTATTAATTTTTAAAAGATATTTTCTTTATTTACATG
>NW_022196904.1:160451099-160461402 GCF_008632895.1 Mastomys coucha | reverse complement strand
CTCCCACTTATTGGTCCTGGCATTCCCCCACACTGGGGCACAGAACCTTCACAGGGCCAAGGGTCCCTCCTCCCACTGATGCTCTACTACTGCAATCCTCTACTATACACATGCTGCCAGAACAATCAGTCCCACCATGTATAGTCCTTGGTTGGTGGTTGAGTCCCTGGGAGCTCTGAGGGTACTAGTTAGTTCATATTGTTGTTCATCCTAAGGGGCTGCAAACCCTTCAGCTCCTTTGGTCCTTGTACACAGCTATCCATTGAGCTGTCTTCTTTTTATTCTTCGTCACTCATTAACCCGGTTTGCTGTTGGATCATCCCAGGAGGATAAACTGGGGCCAGGCTCTATGATGAGTGAACTTAATTTGTATAGTTAGATCAACAAGTTAAAAACTGTCTTCCATACCAGGCAGTAGTAGCACACACCTTTAATCCCAGCACTGGGGAGGCAGAACTAGGCAGATCTCTGAGTTTAAGACCATCCTGGTCTACAGAGTAAGTTGCAGGATAGCCAGGGCTATGAAGAAAAATTCTGCCAGGAAAAACAAACAAACAAACAACAACAACAACAACAAAACTGTCTATCATTATGATGGCCAAAACCAGTACAAATCTCCAAAGACTCCCTCACAGGAGATGTTTGGGGCTTTAACCTGCTCATGAGCTGGGAGTCCCCTCAATATGCAATTGGCAAATATTTACTGAGTACCTACTAGGTGCCCAGAACCATCTCTATCCTGGGAATACCGTTGTAAACCAAGCTGGATTTGAACCCACAGAGATCTGCCTGCCTCTGCTTCCAGAGTGCCAGGATTAAAGGCATGTGCCACCACATCCTTCGAATCCTCACAAAGTTTAATGATTATATTTGCATCTTAAATGTCACTCAGAAGCAAATACATGGTTTAGAAGGAAACCAAGTTGGAGCTAGCAATCAGCTACAAACAGAAACACAGGAAGGGATTCAGTCATCGTTTGCAGAACAATTCTGAATAGAAGATACTTAGCAAAACTGTGGTCTGTTATACCTGTCAGCAGAACGGTGCTGATTGGTGGGAAAATGGGCACTCTCTGCCTCTAGCTTTATAACATGAAACTGGTACTTCGAGTGTTCTACACCAGTGCCTGCCAGTCATTGGTTGAGGCTAACTCTTTCAATGAGGATGGCTAGCAAAAGTCCCTAATCAGAACATTTGGGGACTAGGAATTGGTGGATACCCTGCACTGTGCTAGCGTACTAAAGCAAGACACAGCTAGGATACGGGTCACACCTGTGATCTCACTGACTTCCTTATCCCTCTGGAGAACAGGAAGATGACAGAAGGAAGGGCACTCTACTGACTCCAGCCCGCCCACCAGATCGCTTTGTAAGCCACTTCTAATCATCTCCTTAAGTGTTCCATGTAGCTCCGCTAAATATTCCACATGGCTCCGGTGATCTATGTTCTGAGAAACACAACATACAATGTATTACATAATATCTAGCAGTCAACCAGTGCTGGCTGGAAGGGCGGACACATAGTTTGTGGAACAAGCTTGTGGTAATGTTTTCCATTGTGTCTTAGTTTCAGATATCTTTTCTCCTATTAGCACTCATTCTTCCAGTTGAAGGGCTCTATTCTCTTTAAGGATGTCATCATTCTAGGCTTTACTGCCAACTCCTCAAAGTGTTGCTGATAGATAATTAGTTCAATTTGGCAAATATTTCCTGAGTATCTTTGTATCTAAAATCCCCTGCATGTTGTGGGGTCCACACAGGTAACTAACTTCCGACCTTTGCCTCACAAAGCATTTCTAGGGACCCTTTCTAAGAGTCTATGCTAGAATTTTCCTTAATTTTATTAATTCCTTCTCTCTGCCACTGCACTTAGTACCTAACACTTCTGAGACACAAACTTCCAGACACGTAGATTGTTACATTAGTGGAGGCTCCCAATGAAACTCCCAGTGAGCCCTACGGTTGTACTCTTCTATACTGGACCCAAGCTTGGTTATGTAACTTGCTTTACCAGCAGACACTGGCGACCTGATACAAGCTTGCCAAGGCTGGATACCCATCACACACTGTAGCTTTCTTTCATGGAATGTTACACTACCACAAGAAGCTTATCTAGAATCTTTAAAGATAAAAAAAAATCATGGAAACATATCTCACTGTCTGTCTAAGATGGGCGCCATGCGAGGTGACCCTGCCTGCAGAATGTGGCTATGTTAGAGAGCCAGACCAAAGGAGCAATGCATCTCGGGCCACAGAATCAAGCAATAGAACTGGGCTGAGGTCAGGGTTGAGAAGTCTTTCTGAACAGAGAAAATGAAGACATGCATTCTTTTAAGGTTCTCTGTGGGTCTGTGATGGTTTGCGTATGTGGGCCATGGAGTGACACTATTAGGAGGTGTGGCCTTGTTAGAGTAGGTGTGTCACTGTGGGCATGGGCTTTAAGACCCCTGTCCTAGCTGCCTGGAAGTGAGTAGTCTGCTAGCAGCCTTCAGGTGAAGATGTAGAACTCTCAGCTCCTCTTGCACCATGCCTGCCTGGATGCTGTTACGTTCCTGCTTTGATGATGGATTGAACATGTAAGCCAATTAAATGTCCTTATAAAGAGTTGCCTTGGTCATGGTGTCTGTTCACAGCAGTAAAACCCTAAGACAGGGTCTGCTCTGAAAGTGGGAAGCACGTGGGCCCCTTAGTCCCCCTGTTGGCTGAATTTCTCATTGGAGCTATTAAATTTCTCCCCCAAGTAGCTGTTACTCACCAAAATCTTGAACTGCCTCTTTTATTACATTTATCTTATTATTCAAATTCTCTTTGAGGTCACAGACTGTTTTTAAAACCAGACTTTCACATTATTTGGCATTTCAACCACTTTAATATCTTTGGATTCAGTTATAAAAAAGGAACTTTGGGAGGAGTCAGGCTTCCTGTTTCATATTTCTTGGGCTCCTACATTGCTATTTTCACATCTATTCTGACAGCTAGCTGTTTTTATTTTATATGGAAGCCTTCTTAGGGAGCATTCATCTCTTTTGGGAACACTCTCAGTATTGCTCTAAGACTAGATGCAAACAACTGTAATACCATCACCAGATCATCCAGACATAGAAACAGAATTAAAACACAGCCAATTATACCATCAGTGCGAGGAAAGTACCCAAAGTAATGTAGAGTAAATTATGACATGAAAAAATTAATGAAGGTGAAAGTAATGGAAAAGCAATGGAGTAAAGGTGATGTGAGTCAAAGAGAGAAACTGTGGTACTAAGTAAGAAGAGTAGAAAAGGGCCGTGGAGAAGGAAATGACAATGCATTTTAAAAATCAAAGTACAAAATAAAGAAGAATCTGTAAATAAATAAGGAAGAAGAAGGAAGAGGAGATAGGGAGGAGGAGGAGGAAGAAGAGGGAGAGGAAGAAGGAGGAGAAGGAAGTAGAAGAGGAAGAAGAAGAAGAAGAAGAAGAAGAAGAGGAGGAGGAGGAGGAGGAGGAGGAAGAAGAATAGAGGTTCACATCCATCCATTGGACTGAGCACAGGTCCCCAATGAAGGAGCTAGAGAAAGGACCCAAGGAGCTGAAAGGTTTGCAGACCCCTTAGGATGAACAACAATATGAACTAACTAGTACCCTCAGAGCTCCCAGGGACTAAACCACCAACCAAAGAGCACACATGGTAGGACTCATTGCTCCAATAGCATATGTATAGCAGAGGATGGCCTAGTAGGTCATCGATGGGAGGAGAGGCCCTTGGTCCTATGAAGGTTCTATGCCCCAGTGTAGGGGAATGTCAGGGCCAGGATTTGGGAGAGGGTGGGGTTGTGAGCAGGGGGAGGGGGGAGGAAACAAGGGTTTTTGTTGTTGTTGTTTTTTCTTTTTTCAAAGGGGAAACTGGGAAAGGAGATATCATTTGAAATGTAAATAAAGAAAATATCTAGTAAAAAAGAAGAAGGAGAAAGAGGAGGAGAAGGAGGAAGAGGAGGAGAAGGAAGAGGAGGAGGAAGAGGAGGAGGAAGAGAGGAGGAGGAGGAGGAGGAAGAGGAGGAGGAGGAAGGGGAGGAGGAGGAGGAGGAGGAAGAGGAGGAGGAGGAGGAGGAGGAGGAGAAGTAATAATTCTAAACCTTATATTCATTAAGCTTTAGGGGCTAGAAGAATGGCTCCATGGTTAAGACCAAGTGCTACTACTCCTACAGAGGACCCAGATTTGATTCCCAGTATCCACATGGTAGTTCATAACCACCTGTAATTCCAGTTCCAGGGGATCAGATGCCCCCTTCTGGCCTAGGTTGGCTCCTGTCTGCACATGGTACACATAAACTCACGAAGGCATATACATACACATAGAAAAAAAATAAATATTTTCAAGGTTTTTTTTTTTAAGACACGGAAAAACATCTTTCAGGTCCGCTAGCATTCTAATCTATCATACCTGTTATGTAATCAGTCATGGCTAGAGTCTACTGGAGTTCCTCCCCATTCCTACTGGACAGACTAGTACTACATATAGCTGAAAGCTGGGTCTAGGTTATGTTTTTGGGGCTATATTCACTGAGGAACCTTCTTTTTCTTGCAAACTGAGAGCTACTGCTGACCTTAAGGAGCTTTAGAGCCTGTAGGCCAGGAGGGTGTACATTCACTGAGGAGTCTCCCCACCCCCATCTATTCACCCAACAGTGGCAAGCATCCAAGCCAAAGGCTATCTCCTAAGTAGATCAGAACAGGAAAACGAACAGAGCACAGAGTACTGCAGTGGAAGGGAAAATCACAGGCACTGGGCCTGCGGCTCTCATGTTCTTAGACCATGAACGTGAAGGCTGCTTGCAGGAGGTATGAAGCTGTGCAAGTGGAGCGAGCCATTGGACCTGGGTTCCAAGCTCTCTAGCCCATTCAGGAGCAAGCCATATTTGAAAAGGCCATGTTATCTGCTGGCCACAGACTCAGAACTTCTAGTCTCTGTAGCAGTCCAGAGGTTTTTTTTTTTAATCCTGACAGACGTGGGTCCACAAACCCACTTGCCCTCTATAGCCCGAATCCTCTGCTGCCTGCATTTCTCAGTGGGCCTGCCTCTGACCCTCCCTACCTCCACATTGCCTCTTTACTGCTTACCACACAGACAGTATGGCAGCATGCCACCAGGCTCCTTGACTTACTACCGACCTTTATTTTTCAGACCCCAGAGTATCTAAGTCTCAAGAAGGTACTTGGTTAAAAGTACTCTAAGAAATCAAGAGGTGCCTGCCACCATGGCGTTGTTATCACTCCAAATCCTCCCATTGGATTTAAGACCTGTAAGAACTGTGAATTTCCTCTGGAGCCAGCCTGGCGGCCTGTTGTCACCAGGGCTCACCTGGTATTGAATCTTCAGCTTCTTTTCCCTAACAGGATGCTTGGGTTGGTCTTTTGTTCTCTTTCTCTCATCAAAATATAGTGTGTATTTGTCACCCGGGCTCTTTTCATTCCTCGAACCACATAGAGGAAGTTTCTAATCTGCCATCTTACCCTGGAAGTTAGATTTCAGCCTTTGGACCATGTTGCCACTATTAAGACAGGACCCTTAAAGACAGACTAACTGTATTTTGCATAGAAGGATGGTCATGAAGCTGAGGAGGGTGACACATGCCTGTCATTCCAATACTTAGAAGACAGAGGTAGGAAACCAGGAGTTCAAGGCCATCCTCAACTACATAGCAAGTTTAGAGGCCAGTCTAGGCTAAATAAGACCCTGTCACACAAAACAAAACAGAAGAAGGCCTTTGGAAGCCAGAGGTAGAATATTGTGAAATACCGTCCATACGCTTATGTCCTGAATAATGGGTCCCTAGCTGAGACTAGTTTAGAAGGTTCTAGGAGATTGAGTGAGGTCTGAGTGGAAGAAGGGGGTCACTGGGTAGGAAGGGGGTACCTCTGAAGGTTATACTGGAGGTCTCTGAGGCAGGGACCCATCACCTTATTGTCACTGCCTGTTCACAGTGAGATGAAGGGCCTCCACTATCACACTTCTGCTACTGTTGTGTCCCATGCAAGTGACCATGGCCTGAGCTCCGGAATTATGAACTCCAATCAGCGCTCCCTTCCTGAAGCTGTCCCTTTTAGGTGTTTTGGACACAGCTATGCAGAGCAAACCTGATTTCTAAAATCATTTCAGCCTCAGAAGGCTTTGTCTTCATCTCTGGGGACTTGTAAGATTTTAAAAACCACTTCTCTGTTGAAGAGGAAAGTTCTTTTTCTCATTGTTCCCTAGTGATCCAGTCCTTTTGATTTTCCAAGGACACACAGCACCAAGGACTCACCATGTGCAAAAGGCCATGGTAAACATGGGAAGAATATGTAGTCTTGGCCCTTGCAGTTATTGTAACCCAGCTATTATAACACAAAAATTCATACTTAATAACGTGAAGAGGATAAACAGATGGTTTATGAAAATGCAATGCCTGCCCTGGTTTGTAGGACCAAGTATGCTTCCTCGAGCAATTTCATAGCTGAGACAAATGTCGCAAAAGGAATAGGGCTTGTCTTAGCTAGGGTTTCTATTGCTGTAATGAAACACCATGACCAGCAAGCAACTTGGGGAGAAAAGGGTTTATTCAGCTTACATTTCCAGATCACAGTCTATCATTGGGGCAAGTCAGGACAGGAACTCAAGCAGGGCTGAAGCCCAGAGGCAGGATCTGATGCAGAAGCCATGGAGGGAGGCTGCTTACTGGCTGGCTTCTCAAGGCCTGCTCAGCCTGCTTTCTTATAGAACTCAGGAAACCGGCCCTAGGGGTGCCACCACCACCATGAGCTGGACCTCCTCTCATTGATCACTAAATGAGAAAATGCCTTACAGCTGGAGCTTGTGGTGACATTTTCTCAACTGAGGCCCCTTCCTCTCTGATGACCCTGGTGACACACAAAACCAGCCAATACAGGGATCAGGTAAACCATGACTTGAACAAGGAGGTGAAGGACCATTCCAAGCAGGGGGAACAGGACTATCAGCAGAAGAAAGGACTATGAAGGAAGATTCTAGGTTTTGTGTTTTTCAGTGTGTGTGTGTGTGTGTCTGTGTATGTGTGTGTGTGTATGTGTGTGTGTGTGTGTATGCATGTTCCATACATGCATATGTGTGTATAGTTATATTTGTGGGTTTTTTTTTTACTTTTCTTTATAGATTAAACCATAAGAATTATTAATCCTAACTGTTAGATTGTAGGAACTGCAATGAATACCCTGAAGTTTGACATTTGGTTGTAGTGAATCCTTACCTGGCCTCCATGTGCATTTAATTTATTTGTTTGTTTTGAATTATTTTGTTTGAGATTATAATATATCATTTCTCCCCTTTTCTTTCCTCCCTGTAAAGCCTTCTCCTTGCTTTCTTTCGATTTTAGGACCTCTTTTTTTTATTATTAATTTTATACACACATATATATTCCTAAATACATAAATACAACTTTCTCAGATTGTGTATTACCTGCATGTATATGTTTTCGGGGCTGACCATTTGGAATTGGGTAAACAACGGTGTGCTCTCCCCAGGGGCAGACTATTTTGGCTCACAGCACAGCATTCCTGAGGTGCTTGTTACCTGTAGGGTGTGTGTGTGTGTGTGTGTGTATGGCTGAGCCCTCCTGAAAGCTTTCCCCCATCCATGTTAGCATATCTATTATTATCCTCATTCAGCTCATATTTAAGCAGTCATGCTTGGAGACTTTACAGTGGTAGCTTCCGACATTTAAATAACCTAAAGGCCTCCTCCCTGGGACTAGCTCTCTCATGGTACCAGGAGACACCACTCATGCTTCTGAAGAAGGGAGGCAACCAGCAGTCCTATGCAGCCATGATGCCTGTGACCCACAAGAAGCAGCAGGACACAGGAACTCTAAGGTGCAGTGGTAGTGTGCATATCTTGGCTGTAACCAGCAGTTCTCTGATTGGACTGAAGACCTACTCCACAAGAAGGAAACCATGTCTGGAACTGGAAACCTAGACCACTACTAATGAAGCCATGGATCATGGAGGAGAACCTACAACCACTTTACTAAACCAACACAACGCCTAACTACATCCTAAATACTTGTCCTTATATCACAGATAAGTGTGGTCCTTACCCGGCATCAAGGAAACTTCTCTTTACAACAGGCAAAGACAAAGAAAATCACAATTAATCAAAATATAGAGTTGTGGAGACTAGCCTCACCAGGTAGACACACACCTACAATACAATGTAAGACTCAGGGATCATTGTGGAATTTGGAGTGAAACGATTGTAAGGGCAGCTGGGCAGTGGTGGTGCACGCCTTTAATTCCAGCACCTGGGAGGCAGAGGCAGGCAGATTTCTGAGTTCGAGGCCAGCCTGGTCTACTGAGTGAGTTCCAGGATAGCAAGGGCTACGGAGAAACCCTGTCTGGAGTTTTGCTTTAAGATGTTGTATCTTAGGATGGAGTAGTGGTGTCTCACTACATAGCTCTTGCTGGCCTGGAACTCACTATTTTAGGCTAACCTCAAAGTCAAAGTCCCTGAGATCTACTTGCTTCTGCTTCTGGAGTGCTGGGATCAAAGGTGTGTACCACCACACTGGCCTATATATGAGAGCTTAACTAGGTTTTAACTTGGATGGCTTCCAATTCCTCATCTATAAAACCGGGACAAAGGTACCTTCAGGGTGACTTTAAGGATCTCCTAAACGCTTATGAGACGCGGGACAATAGCAGGAATCTTCTGGTTACCATGCTGCTTCTAGAGTGTTTCGCATACTCCACACAACTGACTGGCCTGTGGGAGGGCATCTCATTGAAACTGAGAAAACCAGCTTCTTAGATGTGGGAGGTTACAAGCTGCTTCCACGTGACCCAGTGAAAGACAAGAGTTAGAATATATATAACACATATGATATAGATTGCGTAACATGCTTAGTATTCTTTCATGCTAAGAGACAGGAACAAAATAGATCTTCTCTCATTTGAACTTTCGACTTAAAACTGGAAAGCAATAAACTTCTGTAGTTTTCAGCCACCAACACGGACTGTTTTGTTAATAAACCAAGACATCCCCACAACATGAAGGCCTGTTTGACACAATAGGTTTACATGTGGTCTTAGTTAGGGCTTCCATTGCTGTGAAGAGACACCATGACCACGGCAACTCTTACAAAGGACAACATTTAATTGAGGCTGGCTTACAGTTTCAGAGGATGAGTCCATTATCAAGATGGGAACATGGCAGCATCCAGGCAGACATGGTGCTGGAGAAGGAGCTGAGAGTTCTACATCTTGTTCTGAAGGGAACCAGAAGACTGACTTCTAGGCAGCTAGGAGGAGGGTCTCAACCCCAACCCCACAGTGATATACTTCCTCCAATAAAGCCACACCCACTCCAATGAAGCCACACCTCCTAGTAGTGCCACTCCCTAGGCCAACCAAGTTCAAACCACCATACATGCCCTCAGGGTTGTAATTTTATTTGGGTCAGAACGCCTATCTTTGACCACCTTCCACTCCACTCCTACTCTCTCACCATTTGTTTTCCTTTTGCTCTAAAGGAAACTGGAGGCCTGGATGGAAACTCTGATAGAGTAGGCCACAGTTAACACCTGTGGAATTGAGTTCAGAGCCCAGTTTCCGAAGGACTCAGATATCTGAAGGAGAGGGCATGACACAATGACAACCAAATGCTTTGTCAGGGCCAGCAGCAAGGCAGGCTTCTAATATTTGCACCGTGTGTCCGGGGACAGTGTGTGACAGCCATGCTGAGAATTCAGCGATTGTCTTTCTTTCTATGTCTATTATGTCTATTTCTATGGTGGATTGTCACCCATCAACAGGACCTGGGAGGACTAGCCCAGAGCACGGGAGGGAGGAGAGTTGGGGACACACAGGAAGTATAGCAACCAGGCATACAGGTTTTTTTGTCCTCTAGAGAAATGCACCCAAGACAAGCCCTCAACATGGCGGTCTGGCCTTGTCAGCAAGCTAAGATAAGACAGAGAAAACTTGGCACGCTCTCCACACAGGATAAAAGGCACCCATGCTGAGACCTGTGCTGGTCAGATAGAAATAGAGTCTCAAGGAGCTGCAGGAGAGATCTGCAAGGTGAGCTAGTAATTGAGCCTCAAACTCTCCTCTGGAGTTTCACTTTGTTAAGACCACATACAACCTCATACAACCTCATTCACTAGTTCCTCCAGCTTCCTATCAAGAGCATCTGCTGACTTAGCCAGAACAGGCCTGTCAGTGAGAACAGCTGCTGATTGCACTTGAGAGTTTCCTCAATGGGTGAGTGCAGAGGAAGAGGAGGAGGGGGAGAGGGAGGAGGAGTGGGAGGAGGGGGTA
>NW_022196904.1:160421027-160450970 GCF_008632895.1 Mastomys coucha | reverse complement strand
GAGGGGGGAAAGGAGGGGGAAGAGGGGGAGGAGGGGGTGATCATTGCCAGCTGCAGATAGTTTTAATTCTGGGGAAACTGGAGAGGGGCTAAATGCCAGAGCCCCAAGAGAGCTGGGGGCAGGGGTCGGGTAGGGTGCACTCCAAGAAGGTGGCTGCTGCTCCTCCTGCTGCTCCTGGTTGCTGATGTTGAAGTCTGTCAAGTGTTCATGAGCAAAAGGCTCCTGATGACAAAGATTGGGCTTGCCCCAAGGATCTCAATGCCTCCAAATCAGCAGGAAATAGTCTATTTGGTTGGCTTAAAGAGGTCTAGCCCCTTCCCCCGCTAAACTTCTTTCTCTTCTACCTAGTCTTGGGGGGTGGGAGTTGAAAAGGATATGGGGGAATAAGGGTAAGAAGGGAGGTAGAGGTATAAGAACCCAATGAAATAGTAAACAAATATACCAACACCTCCCTGTGGAGGGGAGATATAAAATTCTACGTCTATGATATTTGGTGTGAGGGAAACATTGTCTTGAGTTTGGATTCTCCACTGAAGGATATGTCAAATCATGAAGTAAGGCAATAGCCATACCTATGCTCATCCACACAACACTTGTCATACTGGACCAGGGTCAGCAGCAGCTTCCAGAAAGGTACTTATTCCTTTTGAACATGGTCAGTATGAACACAAGCTGGAGAAAGACTGTCCAGGTGGAGGAAATGCGACCATAGGCCAGATAGATACAGTGCACATGGAAATGACTAGAGCAAAGCAGGCTAGAGAGATGGAGGAGGATGTTGAGATTCTCCATAGTGTCCTGGAGGTACTTGACTGAGATACCACCATCATCAGCCTGGGCAAGCTACATACAATGTGGGAAGCACACGGCTGAGCTTGGTTCAGCCTCCTGCCTGGAACTCCTGGTGACAAGGTGACAAAGGTAAACACAGCAGGCAGGGCCCTTCTACTACAACCCCTCAGAAAGCCCCATCAATGTATGGAGGTAGCAATCCCAGGGACATCAAAAACAAAGCTGTTACTTGGCAGATGGGTTTCTCAGACTGGGGAATTTGAGCAGGAAAATGGAATTATTATCTAAAAATTCATCATCCTGGCTAAGGAGATGGTTCAGTGCAGAATGCAAGGATGGGCCTAAGTTTAGATCCTCAGCACATATGCACAGCTAGGTGAGTGGCTGCCGCCTCAGCACTGGTGGGAGGAGACAGAGGATCCCAGGGTCTTTCTGGCAGGTCAGTCTAGCCAAAATCATGAGTACCAGATTCAGTGAGAGTCCCTGTGTGGTGGTTTGGATGCCAATGGCCCCCTGTTTTAGGGTTTCTATTGCTATGAAGAGGCACCATGACCATGGCAACTCTTAGAAAGGAGAACATTTTATTGGGGATGGCTTACCAGTTCAGAGGTTTAGTCCATTATCATCACGGAAGGAAGTATGGTGGCTTGCAGGCAGACATGGTACTGGAGAAGTAGCCAAACGTTCTACATATGGCTTGACAGATAGCAGGAAGAGAGAGACCTATTGGGCCTGGCTTGGGCATCTGAAACCCCAAAGCCCACCCACAGTGACACATTTCCTCCAACAAGTCCATATCTCCCAATGCCACTTCCTAGACATTGAAATATATGAGTCTATAAGGGCCATTCTTATTCAAATCATCATACCTCATGGGGTCATATATTTGAATTCTAGGTCCCCAGTCAGTGGAACTGTGTGGGAAGGACTAGGAGGTGTGGTGTTGGAGGAAGTGTGTCACTGGGGCCAGGCTGTGAGGGTTCAAAAGTCCATGTCTTTCCCAGCATCATTCTCTCTGCTTTTGGGAATCAACATGTAAGCTCTCAGACACTGCTTCAGTGCCATGCGTGCTTGCCGATTGCCACACCTCCTTCCATGATTCTCATGGACTCTAACCCTTTCAAACTGTAAACCCCCAATAAACTTTTTCTTCTTTAAGTTGCCTTGGTCATGGTGTCTTATCATGGCAATAGAAAAGTAACCAAGACACTGTGTCTCAGAAAGTAAGATAGAGTGAAACACGGGAAGACATCTGATGTTGACCCCTGGCTTCCATATATACAAGCAGAGGTATGAATATCCCACCCCCACCTGTGCATAAAATACACACTCATGCAAAACAAAAACAAAAAAAATGAAAACCTTGTTGTCATCCATAATGACATATACTGACTTAGCTTGTTTGAATTACTGAGATCAGCAACCTGTCCCTCAGCTTCAGAGACTCACCCAAAAGACAATCCAGGAGGAGAGGCAACCACATCATTCTAACTAAAAATAAATGTGGCCAAGTCTATATAATTTCTATTTCATTTTGTTTTTATCTTATTATAACCTTATCTTTGTGTTGTAATTTTTCAGCTATGGTGTTTATTTGTATCTCCTTGTCTTAGGGTTTCCATTGTTGTGAAGAGACACCAGGACTAAGGCAACTCTTCTAAGGGACAATATTTAATTGGGGCTGGCTTACAGTTTCAGAGGCTCAGTCCATTCTCATCAAGGTGGAAAGCATGGCAGCATTAAGGCAGATATGGTGCTGGAAGAGCTGAGAGTTCTGCATCTGCAGCCAGGAAAGACTGTCCCCCGCAGGGGCAGAGCTTGTGCACTCAGAACCTTCAAAACCCACCCCCACAGGGATGCACTTCCTCCAACAGGGCCACACTTCTTTTTTTTTTGGTTTTTCGAGACAGGGTTTCTCTGTGTAGCCCTGGCTGTCCTGGAACTCACTCTGTAGACCAGGCTGGCCTCATACTCAGAAATCTGCCTGCCTCTGCCTAGGGTCATACTTCTTTTTTTTTTTTTTAAAGATTTATTTTATTTATTTTATGTGTATGAGTACACTGTAGCTGTACAGATGACTGTGAGCCATCATGTGTGTGGCTGCTGGAAATTGAACTCAGGACCTCTGCCTGCCTGCTCGCCCTGGCCTGCTTGCTCTGGCATAATTCACTGTAGCTGTCTTCAGACATACCAGAAGAGAGCATCCGATCTCATTACAGGTGGTTGTGAGCCACCATGTGGTTGCTGGGATCCGAACTCAGGACCTTTGGAAGAGTAGTCAGTGCTCTTACCTACTGAGCCATCTCGCCAGCCCGGGTCATACTTCTTAATAGTAGCACTTCCCATGGGCCGAGCATACGCAAACCACTACACTCACCTACATATAGGTCATGACTGTTCTCAGCACCTTCTGTGTGATAGATAACTCCTGTGCCTCTGACACCTCGCCTACATCTTTGCCTTCTCGCTCGCACTTCCCTCCCCATTTCTCCTTTTCTCATTTCTTCCTCATTTCAGCACATAATCACTGCCACCCTTAGCTCTGTATAGTTATAGACTACATATCCCATCAGTACCCTGGTGCCACAGGCTCTGAACCAGTATCTGGGACACAAGTCCAGCCCACAACTGTTTTCTCCAATAAGTTAACACCTAGACCCGTGTCGAATCATTCAGTCTGTTATTTCTGTCAACTTCCCTCCTAAATATAACTGAAAAGAACAACTATATGACCCAGTTATACATGCGCCCAAAGAATGCTCAGCCCTGCCACATTCATGTTTGTACTATGCTATTCACAATATCTAGAAAAGGAAACCAGCCTAGATGACCCTAAGTGAAAGGGTAAGGAAAGGTGGCACATAAACCCAGCAGAATTGTGTTCAGCCTTAAAGAAAAAGAAAACACTTTTACAGGAAAGTGGGTGGAGCTGGAAGTTACTATATGATATAAACTAGCCCAGACTTAGAAAGACACAAACCTCTAGACAGAAGATGCCAGCTTTCACTTCTATGTGTGTGTGTGTGTGTGTGTGTGTGTGTGTGTGTTTGTGTGTGTGTGTATCTGTGTGTGTGTGTGTATGTGTGTGTGTGTGTGTGTGTGTGTGTATGAAGGAGGATAGATTATACTAGAAAGGGGACCAAGAGAGGGAAAGACTAGATTGGGGGAGTGGGCAGAGCATGTACCATACAATAGTAGGAAGTGGAATATATGTGACAGGGAGAAGCAGAAATGGGGGGCAAAGAGGGTGTGAGAAAGAGGGCTGGGAGAACAGTGGGAGAGAGTGGGAAAGGACAGGTAACAAAGCGCATATAAAATGTCATGGTGACACTCATTACTCTATATACTAATTAAAAAGAAGCAAAAGTAAAATTAAATCAAATGAAAGCAATCTTGAAGCTGGAATACTCTTGGGTACACCTCGCTGCTACAGACCCTGGGAGTTACAGAGATATGCACACCATGTCCCTTTCTGGAGTCTGTAATTCAACATGGAAACACCAGGAACAAACAGGCGCTGCTCTGAGATGTGGGCTCAGGGCACTAGACCGAATCACCTGATCCATGTTGGTCCCCCATCAACTTACATTCTTACTGCATCCTGCTTTAGACTGACTACACAGGATGCTGACAGACGAAGCTCATTTTTTTGCTTGAGCCTCTTTGAGTTGTTTTCAGCCACTTACACACACACACACACAAATGAAGAATTACACTGATTACATTTCAAATCCTACTATAGTTTTCAAGGGCCTGGGTAACACAAGATAACTGACTTACTCTCCTAATTTTGTTTCGGTTGCTGTGAAATACACCATGGCCAGAAGCAATGAGGGGGTGGGAGAGGGAGAGGGTTTATTTTGCATATACTTCCACATCACAGTTCATTGTCAAGTTAGAAAGTCAGGGCAGAAACTCAATGAAGAGCAGAGGCAGGAACCATGAAGTGACACTGTCTTCATGGCTTGCTCGGCTTCCTTTGGATATTTATTTGTTTGGTTTTTGCCTTGTTTTTGTTGTTGTTGTTGTTTTTCTCTTTTTTGAGACAGGGTCTCTCTATGCAGTCCTGACTGTCCTGAAACTTGTTCTGTAGACTAGGCTGACCTAGAACTCACAGAGATATGCCTGCCTCTGCCTCCCAAACACTGGGATTAAAGGTGTGCACCACAAGGCCTAGCTACCTACTTTCTTATATAATCCAGGTCCACTTACCCACAATGGATTGGGCCCACCCACATCTATCATTAATCAAGAAAATGCCCCCACAGACATGGCACCAGGCTGATCTGATGGAGGCAATTCCTCACCTGAGGTTTCCTCTATGCAGTCGGCTCTAGTTTGTGACAACTGGACAAAACTCACCCAGCACAGTGAGTTACAGAGCTTTAGCTTTCTTTTCAAAACAGGAAAAATTAGGGCCCTGCCTTTCTACTCTTCACAGTGTTCATCCTCTCATCTCTAAATAGACAGGTACCTAAAGAATATTCCCGAAAAAGGGCACCAAGGTATGACCCGCTAGTGACACCAACACCCTGGGTCGGCACTCAGGATCTTAGTTCATGCTCCTGGTTTACCACAGGCTGTGCAACCAGAGCTTTTCTAAACCACAGTTTAGGACCGTGTGTCTGTGGGGCTGACATCTGTAAGGCAGGGGCGGGCACAACTGTCAAAAGCAAACAAGAGACACAGCTGCTCTGAGGAGAAAAGTGGGCCAAGGAACATAGATACAATATAACTACAGCAGCACTGGGGAAGCAATCACATCATAGTACTCACTCTACCTCTTCCAGGATATGCCAGAAGATCTTTTAAAGATCCCCCAACTTTTCAGACTTGTTTCTACTAGATAGAATCCACTGCCCAAGAAAGTACTTGATGGCATAAGATTAGTTCCGGTTCATTTGTGGTTGCTATTTATTTGTTATTTGTTTTTTATTTTTGAGACAGTCTAACTAGGTAGCCCAGGCTGGCCTTGAGTTTGCAATCCTCCTGCCTCAGACACTTGGAGCTGGGATGACGGGCGTAAAACACCACTGTGCTCAGCTGTGTCATGCTTTCCCGTGGATATGTAACTGATCACAACCACAGTGGGTCTCAGCATTTGGAAGGGAAATTCTACAAGATACCCAGGGCATATCCTGTACTCTGGGGCATAGAATCCTGGCAAGCAGTCCCCAGGGGACGACAATGGTTGGCCCTCTCCACTTGCTCTCGTCATTCTCCTTCTACTAAAGCTGCCTTAATAATATTGTAATAAAGGTTCCTGCTATACCATTTCTTCCATCTGAGGGCATGTGCCAGATGCTTTCTCTCTTCTCAAGTAAAATGGGCAGGGCATTCAGTGCTTCAGTTATCCTAGCCTGAGATGTATAGGAGCTGGTTGAATCCTACATGCTCAACAGACAAAACTCAGGACTAAAAATAGCACCCACGTAGTCAGGAAAGTGCCCCAAGAGTGTACACACATAGAGGATCAACAGCTTCGGGAAGCACTCACGTGATCTCTCCATTTTACAGAAAAGAGAGCAGCCAGCCAGGCTCTTTTCTGGAGAGCCCATCCAGAGAACAGGCTAGCAGCATTCACAACAAGAGCTTGTTTTACACACAAGAGCATCTTTCCAGAAACCCACTCATAAGGCCCAAGCCCTCTTCTCATTCCCAGAAACCAGGTTCTCTGTCCCTCAAAGCCATGTCTTTGGAGGTCTTAATGTGGACCTGTCATCCTAGTTACTCGGGATTCAAGTACAGCAGGGGGAGCTTAAGGAACCCCTGTCTCAAAATTTAAGGGGAAAAAAAAAAAAAGCAAAAAGGACTGGAGATGTGGTTCCATGACAGAGTTCTTGCCTGACAAGCCCAGGTTCCTAGGTTTGAAGCCCCAGTACCAGTTATAACAGGCACAGCTTTGGATCTCAGTGTCAGCTGCTAACACAGAGCACCTGAGTCAAGTTTCTCCAAGACACTAGCATCTGAAGGCTCAGACTTGACCTGGTTCAACCAGAGACATTCAGGGGGCCTCCTGTTTCTCCAGGATCTCCTCCAAGTATTTCTCCCTAAGTTCTTCTGGCCCCATTTTGCCAAGGACTCAAAGTGGGTTCCAGGGGCACATTGAACTATTAGGATGAGAGGAATAGTCTATGGCCCATAAAAACTGGGGCCTTTGTACTAATCACATAAGTGAATAAAGGAAGTCCCATCCTATGCACACATCTGCAGTTTCTAAATTCTGGAAGCCTAGACCCAAGAGCTGGGGGCTCAATGGAGTGGGCAGCCATTGATTTGAAAGGCAGATGTATGGATTCTCCATGTTAGAGGGAAAGTGGGAGTAGAACCTGGATTTTCCATCTCAAGTCCCTCACATTAATCAGCTTCTCAAAAATATTTCAGTCAAGAATCTGAGAGTTAAATGCATACCTGTAATCCTAGCACTAGGGAGTCTGAAGCTCATGAAGATCATTCACAAGTTCAAGGCCAGTCTGGGCTACGTAAGACGCTGTCTCTAAACCAAAACAAAAGAATGTAAGATTATATATTTTCCTAAAAAATACTCCTATGCCAGGAACCCCTAAATTTCCACAGTGTGACATTTTCTTCATTATGGTTTCTGCTGCTGTGATGAAAGACCGTGACCAAAACCAAGCTGGGGAGGAAAGGGTTTACTTGGCTCACACTTCCAGATCATAATCCATCTGGACAGGAACTTAAAGTTTGAACCTGGAGGCAGGAGCTGATGCAGAGGCAATGGAGGGGTGCTGCTTACTGGCTTGCTCCCCGTGGCTTGCTCAGCCTGCTTTCTTATAAAATCCAGGATCATCAGCCCAGGGATGGTACCGCCCACAATGGGCTGGGCTCTCCCCATCAATCATTAGTTAATAAAATACCTTACAGCCCAAACTTATGGAGGCATTTTCTCCATTGAGGCTCCTTCCTCTCAGATGACTCTAGTGTAACAAGTTGACATAAGACTAGCCAGCACAGACAGCAACACTGTTTTCTTTTCCCAAATGGGAATGGGTTCTTGGGTCAAGTAGTTTGAAGTGCCATGTTACACAGATCATTCACTTACCCGACTAGTTCTCTCTTCCTTGCATCACTCACAGAAATGATTTGTGTGACTCATTTCTGGGACGGGGCTGCAAAGTGTTCCTGGCCTGTCTACAATCCCTTTACAGGGAAAGCCCAGCATGTTTCCATACAACATCCCCCACCCCCCAGGAAGTGATACACTGTGTCTAGAGACCCTAACTCAAGCCCATCTAGAATGCTGTGGCCAGTAAGAGAGCAAACCAGCAAGGCCAAGACCCTAGGCCACCATTACCACATCAGCCTCCACGGCGCCTCTTTCTCAGGCAACAGCTACTTCCCAAGGTGCTCCGACACTTTTTTTGTTTTGTTTCTTTGGGGATGGGACAACAACAACATTTAATTCTTAATTGCTGACTAGCAATTCTATCAGCTTGACACAAGAGTCACCTAAGAGGGAACCTCAAATTAGAAAATGTCTCCATAAGATAGGGCTGCAAGCAATAGAACATTTTAATTAGTGATTGATGGGATAGGGCCCAGTCCATGGTGGGTGGTGCTATCCCTGGACTGGTGATCCAGAATGCTGTAAGAAAACAACCTGAGCAAGCCTCCTTGGCCTCTGCAGCAGCTCCTGCCTCCAAGTTCCTATGTACTGCCTTCGTTGACAGACAGTGATGTGGAAACATAGGCATAAGAAATCCTTTCCTCAAGCTGCTTTTGGTCATGGTGTTTCATCATAGCAATAGCAATCTGGGCTAAGACACCTGCTGAGAAAAAAAGCTATGAGAGGTGTACCTTAGGTTCTAAGTTAGCATGTATACCAACCAACTATAAAGCAAAATAGGACTGACACTATAAGAGCAACACTTCTCATGCTCCTGCTGAGTGCCCCACTTGATGTCTTCATTGCTTTTTACTGTAACCTTTAACATTTTATATTCCCAGAAATCTCCCTCTGCCACCCCTCCCATTCTTGAATCGACTTCCTGAGGTTGAGAAAGGCAGAGCCACTGGGGAGCCTGAGCTGACATCTGTATGTGGATGCTCTTTCCTTCAGTCAGGTCCTACCTTTTCCTCATCCACAATCCCGCATGCTGCTCCACATCTTGAACTGGTCTTGCCACTTCTCCACACTTGCTGCTCCTCCTTCCGTCCAAGAATACCACTGGCTAAAATGCTCATGAAATTTACTCAGTACCTGTCTGGACATCGGCCTTCTGGATAGAATCTTTTTTGTGGGTTATAAATTGTTAAACTGATTTTATTCTGTCCAACTAATTCCTTACTATATATAGTACTGGAAGATTCTGGATGGAGGGGAAGGGTGGTTAGCAGGAAGTATTGTGGAGAGCCGCAGCTGCTACCCTAAATATGGCACCTTGCCTCCGGCCAGAGCAGAGAACATTGCGATAAACAAGCCCTTATTTGGAAAAGCTGAGTGCCTCCAGTCTGTGATGCAAGCTGACATGATTTCCCGCAGCCTGTTATGCTTTGCCTCGTAGCCAATGCTGATTGGGATCAGGGAAAGTATTTAACCCGCAAGGGCTGGGGGCTGCAGAAAAGAAGAGGAGAAAAATGAGAAATGAATGAATGATTCGGTAGTACAAGGTTCCTGAATAAACTGCTTGGGGAAGAGTTCGTGGTCGCCTCCTTATTTCCGCTGGTCGGTGAGGCAGTGACAAATGGTGGCCCGTATGGGGACATCTTCTACAGCTCAGAACTCCTTGCAGACAGGGCAGTCGACTGGTAAGTTCTCAGGTAAGGTAAGGTGGGACGAAAGGGAAGGACCTCGGTAAAGAGGCAATAAGGTCTCTGGAATGGAGCAATAAAGTCCCGTTAAGGGCAAATCAGGGGAAGGACCTCGGTAAAGAGGCAATAAGATCTCTGGAGTGGAGCGATAAAGTCCCGTTAAGGGCAAATCAAAAGTGAAAGGGAAGGACCTCAGTAAAGAGGCAATAAGGTCTCCAGAATGGAGCAATAAAGTTAAGGGCAAATCAAAAGTGATAGTATGGGGAACTCGCAATCTTATCCCGTGTTTGTTGCTCTTAAGGAGCTATTAAAAGCAAAAAAGATAGAATTGAAGAGAGGAACCCTAGAAAGATTTGTCAGAGGTAGATATTGCTGCCCCTTGGTTCGCCGTGTCGGGTCACCTGACGCTGCCCAGCTGGGACGAATTAGGGAGAGATCTGGATTTCACCTGGGAGGAAGGAACCTTAAAAGGTGGAGTGCGACCAATCTGGAAACTGCTTAGGAGCTGCCTGGAGGATAAAGTGTGTTCTAAAGCAGTAGAGAAGGGACAGGAAGTGTTAGAACAGCTGAAGGAAGAGAGGTCAGCAAAGTCTGAGAAAGATCAGACTGAGGAGAGTGGCTCGGACTCTGAAGAGGAACTTGAGAAGTTAGTACAGAAAACGGAGAGGTCCACTATTAGGGTGGAGCCCACAGCCCCAGGGCTGCCTGTCCAGTTAGAGGCTCTTCACAGATATTGCATGACTCCTTCTGATTGGACGAGCACTGTGAGAGCCTGCCTCTCATCAGGTCAATATCTGGACTGGAAAGCCTTTTTAATAGAATATGCCAATGAACAGGCTGCTGCTAATCGAGCAGCTGGTAATCCTGCCTGGGATTTGGATATGCTCTTGGGACAGGGCAGGTTTGCACAGCAGCAAACCGCATATCCGCTGCAGGTGTATGAGCAAGTTAATATGCTTGCTACAAGAGCATGGAAGTCATTGCCTAACAAGGGAGAAGTTGCAGGAAATTTGACTAAAATTATTCAGGGACCCATGGAGCCCTATTCAGACTTTGTGGCTAGAATGGTAGAAGCAGCTGGAAGGATCTTCGGAGACCCGGATGTGGCCATGCCGCTGGTTAAGCAATTAGTTTATGAGCAATGTACCAAGGAATTCAAGGCTGTCATAAATCCCTACAAACATAAAGGACTTGAGGCTTGGATGAAAGTATGTAGGGAACTGGGCGGTCCATTAACAGGAGCTATGCAGGACCACCCAAAACAACCTGGATTGTGTCCAAGATGTAAAAAGGGAAATCATTGGGCCAATGAATGCAGATCAGTGAAAGATATTAATGGACAGCCACTTACTACAGGCTATGGTGGAGCCAGGTCAAAAAACGGGCAGTGGGGCCCTTGCCCACAGGGCCCACAAATATATGGGGCAATGGAGAGCAAGTCAGAAGGGAATTGGCCAACCCTGCGGCATCCCAACCAGCGCAGAGAGCCACTAAGGGGAGCACAGGATTGGGCCTCTGCTCTGCCACCATACTCGTACTATAACCCTTCAGATGTGCGTTCAGTTAATAGAAACAGATTTCCAAGGTCCACTCCCCAAGGGAACAGTGGGGTTACTAATTGGCCATTCATCATCAGCATTAAAGGGGTTAGTTATTCATCCTGGTGTCATAGATCCTGATTATACTGGGGTTGTTAAGATTATGATTTCCTCCCCCGAGGGATTGTTTCTATCTCCCCCAGATTAGCTCAGGTTCTTATTCTTCCCAGTTGTCATGAAATGTTTCTATCACAAGATAAAGAACGAGGAAAAGGAGGGTTTAGTTCTACAGGATCAGATGGAGTCTTTGTAAGCCTACACCTGGATCAACGTCCTCTTTTGGAGATAAGAGTGGATGGAAAGAAAATTTTAGGGCTTCTTGATACTGGCGCTGATAGAAGCATTATAGCAAAGAAGGATTAGCCCAAGGGATGGCCTCTCCAAGAGTCCTCCCAAGCTCTCCAAGGATTAGGTTATGCAAAAACCCCCACCATGAGTGCAAGAGAATTGCCCTGGGAAGATGCAGAGGGACATTCAGGGAAAATCCAGCCGTTTGTACTTGAACTTCTGGTATCATTATGGGGACGAGATCTATTAACAGAAATGGGATTTTCATTAACTAATGAAGGAAATTATACTGAGACTTCTCGTGGTATTATGCAGGCCATGGGATATCATCCTTCCTTTGGCATAGGGAAGTATTTGCAAGGCTGAAAGTCCCCATTGTTGCTCAGCTGCATGAAGGAAGGCAGGGGCTGGGTTTTTCCTAGGGGCCGCTGAGGAAGATATACCTATCACTTGGAAGACAGAGGAACCAATGTGGATTCCTCAGTGGCCTTTGTCCTCTGAAAAAATTAACAGCTGCAGCTCACCTTGTACAAGAACAGCTTGAATTGGGGCATATCAAACCCTCGGTTTCACCATGGATACCCCTACTTTTGTAATATTAAAACAAAAAGGGGGAATAGGCTATGGTCTTACCCCGAGAGAAACTCCTTACTCTTAATTTTTTTTTTCAATTGGATAATGAAGGAAAATCGGCCGCAGAACGGCATGTATCTGCCTCTTCCACTTCTAAGGGTTTTGTGCAATGGAAGGATATTTTGACAGGTTAATGGCATGGCCTGGATCCAGTGTTGACGTGGGCGAGAGTATCTGTTTTTGTGTTTCCACAGGACCACCGAGATCCCATTTGGATTCCTGAATGGCTTACGAGGAAAAGTGCCCCACCTCAAGATGCACCTGCCAAATGCTGAGTGGGGTGAATAGGAGTTGCACAGATATTTCTCCCATGGCCATGATTGCCGGTGGAGCAGTAGGAAATGCCTCGTTTGAAAGGAATTCTAGTGAAGTATTTGAAAGTTCAGTCAGATTATTAGCATCAGGAAAAATTATGTCCTTGCTCCGACCCTTGTATGTGTTTGGGCGCCATTTGTGTTTATAGTAATGATAGCCTTAGTAAAGGAAACAGGAGTAAGCTAGATTGTAGCCCTCAGGATAGATTCCCCCTTGCTGTGGTTACCAGGATGCCCAGGTACATTCACGGCGGTTGGAGCCACAGCTTCTACTACTGCATTGAGTTCCACTGTTCAGACAGCTAGCGCACTCAATAATTTATCAGCTAATGTTGCAAGTGCCTTGAATACCCAATCCAGTATTAATGCCCACTTAAAGGGAGACATTATGGTACTTAATCAAAGGGTGGATCTGGTTCAAGAACAAGTGGATAACTGTGACAGATAGCACAGCTAGGATGTGAGTGGAAGATGACAGAGTTATGTGTAACCTCTGTGCAGTATCAAAATCACACTCAGGCTGCTAACTTGTCCAGACAATTGTCGATGTATCTTACAGGGAATTGGTCTAGAGAAATGGATCATCTGTTGCAGGATCTTCACATAGCCATAGTCCACGTGGATTCCACCAGAGTTGACCTGTCCCTCATTAGTGGATTGATGAATCATCTGAAAGAGTGGACGGGTATTGGAACCGTGGGTGCTTTACTGGTCCTTGTCAGTATATTGGCATTGTGGTGCATCTGCAGTATGCGGGTCCGGCAGCAATGACAGGCTGCTTTGGTAGTGCAAGCATTTGCAGCAATGACAGGCTGCTTTGGTAGTGCAAGCATTTGCAGCCCTGGAGGCAGGACAATCTCCACAGGCTTGGTCAACTATTCTGAATGAATAGTGTATGCTCTTCTTCACCCTCAGGATGCAAGGCTAAGCACTGCACTAGAGATCAGCTTCTAGCAGTCTCTTGGAGAGCACGTCTGATTGCATGTGGGTTGATGCCCCAGGTCCCACCTCTAGGAAAAAGACATAGGGCGGGCATGGCACCAACTTGGCTGCTACGAGTTAGGGCTCTGGCAAATAAATCACATAAGACAGAGACACGTGCCGAGTGGCTGTGTTAAATAAGCCCAGTTTGTAGTACAAACTAGATGTACATGTTCTCAAAGACGGGTCAGATATTTTGCCAAGAGATATTATCACCAAGTTGTTGGGCCATTGCAATGTCCTTCTTATGGTTATTGGAGATCAGACCTCTACTCTTGCCTGTTGCGTTTAAAACAAAAAGGGGTAACTGTGGAGAGCCGCAGCTGCTACCCTAAATATGGCACCTGGCCTCTGGCCAGAGCAGAGAGCATTGCGATAAACAAGCCCTTATTTGGAAAAGCTGAGTGCCTCCAGTCTGTGATGCAAGCTGACATGATTTCCCACAGCCTGTTATGCTTTGCCGCGTAGCCAATGCTGATTGGGACCAGGGAAAGTATTTAACCCGTGAGGGCTGGGGGCTGAAGAAAAGAAGAGGAGAAAAATGAGAAATGAATGAATGATTCTGTAGTACAAGGTTCCTGAATAAACTGCTTGGAGAAGAGTTCGTGGTCCCCTCCTTATTTCCGCTGGTTGGTGAGGCAGGCGACAAAATGTTGCAGAGTATCTTTCTGAGAGTGTTGAGGGGGTTTGACTATGCAGTTTACAACCACCAACTTGCTTCTGTTTCCCCAGGATCACTGTCTTTTTGTAAGAAGCCCTCGAGTCTTCCATAGAGAGTCAGCTCTTCCTTTCTCATTGGTCCACACAAAACATTACCATCCAGAGAGAACAGGACCCAGAAAGCCCTAAGAAGGCTCCATACAGCAATGAGAGATGCAATTGTAAGGGAATTAAAAAACCAAACCAACCAAGACTACTGAAATTCAGAACAGAATGGAGACAATGCCTGACAAAGGAGAAGGGAGACAACAGTGGAAAAGGCAGAGCTGAGATGGGAACAAACTCTGAGGATGTCTGGGGTCCTGGACTCTGCTATCTTGGAGCCTGGGGGAGTCCTGATGAACTTCTCAGGTAGAATTTGCAAGCCTGCGTCAGTCTGATCTCTGATTTGCTGGTGCATTCTATTTTACTTCAAAACCTGACCGTTCAAACTAATGTCCACACTCCTGCCAAGGTACTTTTGGATTCAAGACCCCGAATCTCCTATTCTACCATCCACAAAGGCGGTGGCTCAACTTATCAGGCCTAGTTCTGTGCCAGGGCTCACGACATACTCCTGCTTGAACTTCATTACCTTTCTTGGTAGGTTTTGTTTATATCCTAATGAGCAAACTGAGGCTCACTAGGGCTTGTAACTTGCTCAAATGTAGAGTCACCCTAATTCTTGGGCTTGTCTGATTTTTTTTTTTTTTTGTATTATATGATGTTCCACATGGCACCAGACTAGTTACAGAAAAAAAAAAAATACTGTCATACACAATCTCAAAATTGGCACAGTCATTTTCTCTCTTGGGAATAGCTGCTCCTTACAGCTCCATCTGCTTGAGTGAATGCGGAGCTTTAGACCTGGCGGTGCTGAGGCAGCCAGCTTCCATCCCGCCCTCACTGGCTGGAACACAGAGAGCCTAACTGAGTTGCCTGTAACTTTTTAACTGCCGCCTTGTTGTGGGAGCAGTTTGACCTCAGGCTGCATGCAGGTGCGATAGCTTGTATCTGGTCTGTTAGCTGAGCACATCCAAGGACTAGATGTAAAGATATGGCCTGTGATTCATGTTGACATTAACCTGTTAGATAAAGAACAACTCTGAATCTGCACCAAGAACTGAACAGCCAAAAACTATCCCAAGCTCAGGATATTTACTAAATGCTCTTAATACTAGTATGCAGTGAGGTAGATGCTTTGGAATTTCAAAAGAAACTAAGGGTCCCAAGGATGGAGATCCAGCCCAGGAGTACTAACAAAGCTAGGATTTGGCCATAGGTCTGTGAACCCTGTTACCCTGTTAGTTTGTTTTTATTGTTTTGTTTTGTTTTGTTTTGTTTTTTTGAGACAGGGTTTCTCTGTGTAGCCCTGGCTGTCCTGGAACTCACTCTGTAGATCAGGCTGGCCTCGAACTCAGAAATCTGCCTGTCTCTGGAACCCTGTTGTCTTAACAAGTCTATTAAAATTCAGGAACCAAAAGCTTCCCAAAATATTCCCACAGAATATTACAAGGCACACCCGGTGCTTAATTCTGTGAGTTAAACAAGGTAAGACAATTAACTGCACGCTGAATACTAAGAAAAGGGTTGAGGAGATGTGAGGAAACAGGAAGAGGGTATTTGGAAGTCAAGGCCTCCCCCAGGAACTAGAACTGAGGAGGCTCGGAGAGAAAAGCGAAAGGCTCGGTTTAATTTTCTAGGCCTTCTGAGGGCTATCAAACCACACATCAAGATTTCTAAGATGTCCCAGTTTTCCCTTTTAAATTGCTTGGTGTTGAGAGATTTAATTTCCTGACAGTCAGTGTTCTTATGGAGCCTGTGAACAGGTTCACTCGCTAGGCTTTCAAGATTTTTAGCAATTAAGATTGCAAAAGCACTGATCTTGCTTTCTGGGTATTTTAGTGTTCTTGTTCTTTGCAGTTTACAATCCTGCCCCCCCACCCCGATTTCATGCAAACATTCTCATAGCTTATAAATCTTAGACACAATGCCTTTATGCAATTAAATTTAATTGCATAATGGGTTCAAGACAGCAGTGACCCACAGAGCTCATGACAGGGGGAAGAATGGGTCTGTGGAGAGAGTTCCAGGAACTAAACAACCTGAAGTTGCTTGTCAGTTCCCTTCCCATAGCAAGACAGGCAGCCACTGCAAAGCACAGGTGGTCCCTTCTAACATCCTTCCCTGAAGACCAGCAAGAACTTAGGGATGTCGGGGCACAGCCAGATGCAGCAGTGGGTAACAGCCCTTACTCCAAAACAGAGACCAGCAGCTACCCTGCTACTCTGTCCCAGCCCTGGTGATCCAGACACATAAGCCAGAGAGCAGACAAATAAGATCGCCATGTGCCATCACTAGGCTGGGTACCTTCATTTTTAACATGGCGTCTACCTTCATCAGTTGGAGTACATCATTTCCTCAAAACCTAACAGATACACATGTCCCCTTTGCTACTTGTGACAATCTGCTTAAGCTTCTACGAACAGCACCATTTCCGAAGCTTGTATGAAACCTATTGATAGATTTTTTTTTTCCTCTATCATAGAAAATCTGGCAGGTTCAAGACAATGTGGCCACTTAAGCTCTATTTGGGCAGGTCTGATTTAAAACAGCAGTGGCCTCAACTATGATAGGCAGAACTCTAAGATGACCAATTAAACACCAATTCAGATAGTGCTATGACTGGCTAACCCTATGACAGGAGGAGTACTCGGGCGGGAGTGGGATACCACAAATTACGTCAAGGTAATGTTTTCCCTAGTGGGCACCCCAAGAGGAAGTCAGACTAAGTTTAGATGTAAGGGATTTGATACAGCTGAGCTGGTCTGAAGACAGAGGAGTGAGTCAAATGAAAAGGAAAGACGGCAGAGTCCACCAGGCAAAGCTGTTGGCAGCAGCCAGCAAAAAAATGGACTTCAGTCCCACACACTGAAACCTATGCCTATGCCTTCTTTTACGCAGAGCCCGAGAGCTTGAAGGGTTAAGTCCTTGATAGCAACCTTATGAGAGGCCAGAGAGACACTAACTATGCCTGCCACACTTCAGACCTATCGACTCTGGGATGGTGAATGAGCATCGTCTTAAACCATCTGCTATGTATAGACAGAACACTGACATGCAAAGCTCTGGGCTCAGGGCCTCGTCCAGAATGTCCAGGCGTTCCTCGAGGTCAGACTGCTGACTTCTGCATCCTCAGTCAGCAGCCAACAGCGCTGCTCTTTCAGTGAAAAGGTTCTGTGGAAGACGGTGAGGCAGAGGCCATCCCGACTTCCCCCCAAAGGCCCTCCACCAGGAGGGACAGTGGTTCCTTGTCCTGTACACCCATCGCACATACAGTCTATGGAATGGCAGGGGTATCTGCCTGGTCTGCGTATCCCTCACATTTATGCTGGTCTCTGCCTGAGCCCCTTCTCAGAAGGGTGTCTGCAGTCAGCAATCTTGAGTGGTGACGTAGTACCTCTAGTGGAACAAAGAACAGACTTGCCATGGAAATGAACCTGTCTTACAAATCTAACTGTATGTGCGTCATCCTGAGCCCCTCCCTTCCATAGCAGGACTTGGCAGTAGAGACATCGGTTTAAATACGTCTATGCTGCCTGCTGTGCTATAAAGTTCTATGTCTCTGACCAGGGACTTTGATGTCTTCTGTTAGCATCCATGAAACAGGAATAATAGCTTATAAGTAGGTAAAACCCCAGACTCTGTTACGTCTTTAACTCAGATCTAATGTTTTTGAATTAGAAAATATCAAATGAACAAAATACTCTTGAGTTTTCTTATAATAATTTATACTACAGTGCAATTAGAAGAATAAAAACAAAACTTTATGCCATACCAAACATTTAAGACATGTCTGCCCTCCCCACCCCAACCAGCAGACCCATACACACACACACAAGTTACCTATAGCATGTGCCCATGCAAGCAACTCATTCACAAGGCAAGAGAGAGAACCCATGCCCAGCCTCTGGCAGGCTCCTAGCCTGTCATGACTACAGAGCTTCTGCACACACTGATACATGAACCCCTGCACAAAGCCACAGTCCAGAGACAACAAAGAGCTGCCAGGACCCTGTGTAGCAGCACGGCCACTGACTGAGGGCCCCTCCTCCAGGTGAGTCGGGAAGGCCACAGTCTGGCCTCTGAGACATGTCACTGGAGAAGCAGCTGGAAGCCACATGGGAGAGACAGCTTTTATTTGCACATCAGTATTTTCAGTGGAAAAGAAAGAAAGTCTTTAATGTTACGAGGCTGTCCTGTCCTGGATGGAAATGTCTGGACTTGGTTCCTTTGATCCTTGGCATCTTTCTGCTTCATCCATACACAGCAGAGCCTGATGTTGCAGGGGATCACTTGAGGGTCTTGCTGAGGTTAGAGAAGCCAATACCAACGCAGGTCATTAGCACTTTGTCCCCACCCTTGAGTTCTTCACCACATGGCTTGGTTTCAACTTTAAACATAACCTGGAAAAAGCTCTTCAAATGCCGTAAAAATTCTATCCTAAAAGAAAATAATGAAAACATTCATTTTAAAAGAAACCCTGTCCTCCTAAAACCCCAAATTTTAATTTCTGAGACTAAGAAAATTGAAATCAAAACTGCTTAAATATTTATAGCCTGTCAGCTTCCCAAGAGGCCCAGAGCAGTCTGCAGAGACACACACACACTCAACAAAGTAAGCTCGGCTGGAAACAGGTCAGTGTAAGACACTCAGTCTCCTCATCCCACATACTTATTACAGTCGCAAATACAGAGGTAATCTTGAGTGGTACGTACATTTCTCTCCTTAGTCACAGCACTACGGGGTAAAAAGAGATGAACAAAGAGCATTTCTTATCCTGTACTCCAGCAACTGCCGTCCACTTACTCAACAGTACTTCCTGAAAGTCTCCATTAGATTCAGGCTCTGTTACTGGTGCTAGGGGCACTGTAGTCAAAGCAAAGATGAAACCAGGAACACTTCCCCACACACATCTCCATCTGCTGCTACAGACCACAGAAGTTCAAGGTTCTTAAGAATAGTTGTTAAACTTTAAATAAAGCCACAGAGAAGGGAAGAAGTGTACTTGTGTGCTTTCGTGTGCATACTTAACAGGAGACAAGTGTTAACTAAAGTACCAGAGAAGAGCTCAGTCAACACTGTGAACGAACGGCTCATGAGGCAGGCTGGTTCTTACCACTTCCTGAAAAGAAAGCATGGCACCCCACCCCCTTGCTAAGACAGCAATGCTTCAGGGGCTTCGAACTGCTGCCTTAGTATACTCAGTGTGACCCCAGGTTAGCCAGAGGGCTCACCGGGAACATTCACTAAACACATAGGGCCCTAAGGGTTAGAGGAAGCATCCTCGTGGAAATGCCTAGAATCACAGAGCACATGTAAACACACGCTCTAATCTTTCCTGTATTCTGTGCTGTCAGGGCACAGGGACCAGAAATCTACTACCAGCAAGCATCCCGGGTGGCTCTGATGGAGCAAGCTGAAGAAGCACTGCTAAAGAACAACTCTGTTCTGTTCATCTGCAATAAAGTCTCACACAGACACCCGTGGTATACTGCTTCCTGATCCAGCAAGTTTCCCCACCCCAGCCACATAGTTCAGAGATCACCCGAGGAACTGTAATCATACTGATTCTAGACGTGCACATCAATGGAACAAAACTGGGGGGTTAAGAAATAAACCCACATACTTAAGGTCAAGTTAATAGCTTTATCGGGAATAAATCAGGCAAATGACATGGGAATGACTGATGATTCACAAGCAAAGAATGGAGGTATTTGACTCCTTCCCATCTACATGAAATCAGCTCAAGCTCTTCCGAAGGCCTCTGTAAACACTGAACGGGGTGAACGCCATTACGTTTGGGCAACAGTTTAACAGTTGCTAAAACAGAAATACCAAAATCAGAGCAATAAGAGAACAGATATTCTTACAGTAATTTAGGAAACAACTAAAAAGACAGGCAAGAGATCAAAGGAGAGTCCCCTTAAGGACACAGCAAGCAAATGGAAAGAGACTCTGTCTCATCTGCCATTAGCGAAATGAAAAGCAAGTCTGCGGGGGGGAAAAAACTACTTCATGCTCAACTGGTGGCACTAACAAAAGCACAGTGACGTGTGGTGGGAGGTGGTGAGGGAGCTACCTCACACCATGACAGGGTTGTAAACCATCGCTGCCTAGAAAACAATCAGCCCTTCCAACTCAAGCATGGGGTCAAGGTATAACTTGTCACTCCGAGACGTGTGCTTGAGGAAAGTGAAAGCTCACACCCTACAAAAACACAAACACTCACATTCGCAGCGGCGCTGTTCACTGGAACGAACTACCCAATAACGCATAAGGAGGGGGCTGGAGAGATGGCTCCGTGGTTAAGAGCCCTGACTAACTCTTCAGGAGGTCCTGTGTTCAATTCCCAGCAACCACACAGTGGCTCACAGCCATCTGTAATGCCCTCTCTTCTGGTGTGTCTCAAGACAGTGACAGTGTACTCATAGATAAAATAAATTTAAAAAAATGCATAACAACCCAATGTCCACCAACTGACAAAATAATAGGCGTGTCCCCATTCATAGGATACTCTAAAGCACTGGTATCTATCTGCTCCAGCAGGACAAGCTCTCTAAACTGTGCTAAGTGAAAGAGGTAGTTACTAAGAACCTGTATCATTACATGACTTTTTTTCTAGACAGTGGTCACAAGAGCTCTCTATTCCTGCAGCAGAGCTGGGACAACGGGACAAATGGGCAGTGACCACAAATGGGCACAATGTTTCTTTCCGGGTGATAAAAATGTGCTAAAATTAAACTGTGGTTATTCAACTCTATGAGTATACTAAAAACTGTTAAACTGTACACTGTAAATGGGCAAACTGTATGGCTGCATAAATTATATTTCTACACATCTATGAATTTAAAAAATGTACTGATCCCGGGTCCCAACCCTAGTCAATTAGGTATGAAATTAATGATGAAGCCTGCTGCGATGAATGTGCCTCCCTGTGCTTGATCCGCTCACAGGAGAGAAATATACCAAGAGACTGGAGCATGGCAGATCAACTCACCCTCTGTCTGAGCTGTAGGCATGTCACAAGATCTCAGGCAAGATCTACTTCGCTGTCCCTCCATGTGAGACCACAGGACTTCGTCTTTACAATGCAAGCCCATTTTAAACTCCTCCATGGAGCCCTCCTCACCACTAACACCCAGCCACCTGATTCTTCCCTGTCTTAAATGAGTTTCTACAGCGTTCTCTGCTTACTGCCACACAGTGCTCACCCTCTGGGTAAGTCACACAAGTGTCTCAACAATGGTGGCCTTCTGTCTAACTCTCTCCCTGCTATTGAGGCACCAAGGAGGACTGAGGCATGGGGGGACTGAGAAGTGACTTCAGCGTTCTTGGTAATTAAGGGAAGCCAGCTCTCCCCCTGCTGGCTTTCTGGTCTTACTAACCATAGGAATTTTCCCTCTCTTTTTTCTGTTTTCTTCTCCTTTTTCCATACATCATCTATTTCTACATCCTGTCTTAGAAGACAAAGACACAAACCCCAGATAAACAGACCACACACATGTGTGAGCCAAGCTTCCAGCTGGCAGGAGCAGAGAAAAACACCAGGACCTCCCTAACTCAGCTATAGGCTGAGGAGAAGGCAGCCCGACTCCCTCACTGCTGTGCTTCGTGGACTAACACAGGCCTGAGGCTAGCTTCCCTCTGGGCCTCATTCAGCTACTTCACATTGAATCATTCAACTGTGCTAAAAAAGCCAGATGCCCTCCCCTGCTGGCAGAACTCCTGGGGACTTCAGCTTGCTTGGTGTCTTGGAGGAGGGTGGGAGAGATACAGAACCGAGTGAGCAGACCTGTTTATGGACAGCTTGGAGAAATGTGTAGCTTTTGGAACAGTTAGGAAAAGCAAAGGTTGTTGCCTTTCTCGGGCTGCCTGAGGAAGGCAGCAGTAGATGGGATTAAGGGATATTTCAGAAGGCCCTTCTTCAGCCTCCAGCCTCAGTTTCCCTACATCTACTGTAGCTAGGATATTAAAAAGCAAAAATGAGTTGAAACAGAACAAGGGATAATGTTAAACCTAAACAAACAGCTTCCTTAAGAAAATGAAATTGGCTGGGCCGTGGTGGTGCACACCTTTGATCCTAGCACTCGGGAAGCAGCTCCAGGTGGATCTGAGTTCATGGCCAGCCTAGTCTACAGACGGAGTTCCAGGACAGCCAAGGATAAGGAGAAACCCTGTCTCTAACAAGAAAAAGAATGGGGGGTGGGGGGGTCATGTCTGATCCAAAAGCAAGGAGCAGTTTTTCTTATAAGCCTCTTGGGGCAACTGGAATTTTATGTAACTTCTGAGTAAATGATCTTAATTTCTCACTTGACAACTGGATCTGCAATGATATGTCTGTCTGTCTGTCTGTCTATCTTCCCCTTTAGAACAAAGTGATTCACTGTTAAAACAAACAAGGCTTTGCTATGAAAGCCCCCACTCAATCTGACAAGGAGGTTTCAGAGAATTCTGGAAGCAGAGATAATTGTCCCGGTGTGCTACCAAAGGTTGGTTGTTCCCACCATCACTGTCAACAAGCAAGGATCATCTGCCCACAGAATCCCAATGGCCAGGCCTGGACAGGTTCAGGCCCAGGCCCTCCAAAGCCCTGGGAGCACAAGCAGAGAGCAGCAGTGATGGGCCAGGCTCTTTCTAGTGATAGACAGAAAATCCTGCCTCCGTTTCAGCAGAAGGTTTCTGTGTCACCTGGATGTGGGCCAGGGTTAGGGTTGTCAACACGTTAGGTCTAAGGAGTTGTCCCTAGAGGCTGAGGAACAAGGTCTGGGAGTAAGGAAAGACCACTTCACATGGTTCTCTGCAGTCAGAACATGGCAGCTTTTGAGACCAGTGGTGTGTCTGATGCTAACACTTCAACTCTACTCCAAGAATGACATTATTAAACTTGGTTAAAGGCAACAGGAAACAGAACTGGGTTGACTGTGCCGCTGGCACACAGCCAACCTCTCACTTTATAAAAAAAGCGTCACGGTCTAAGGTGTGCAGAAGCTGAAATGAGGGCTCCTGAAAGTTGTGGCATGATGTTGAGTGTCAGCAAAGTCAAATGGTTATCCAAATGGTCAGCCCTGAAAATATTCATACAAGCTGCATTCATGTATTTAGGAATAAGTATGTATGCATGTATGTATGTATGAAAGTAACAGCCATTATGAGAGAGCGCAAATATATGAGAGAGTGTGGAAGGAGGAAAGAGAAAAGGGAAATGATATAATTCTATTATAATCTGAAGAAAATAAAAGAATTAAAAAAAAAAAAAAGATTATCTGGGGATTGTGGCTACCTAGCTCATATAGTAGAGCACTCGGTTGGCTAAGATCATAAGGCCCTGGACTTGATCGCTAGCACCACAACCAGAAAAAAAAAACAAAAACAAAACTCAAACAACAGTGTCCAGATCACAGCAGACACCGTGCATGCCTGTTAAACAAATACCACCTACACCGTTCTGTGGAAGGATAAATAGAAATTACAGTTTGTTAAGGGATGTGACTAGAGGTAGGCCGTAAACTTTAGAAAGAATACATAGATTTATAGACAGCTCACTAGTCAGTGTGCAGCTGACTTCAGGCCTGAGCTCCCTCTGTGGAAGTTCACCTCCTGGAGCTCAGAGTGAGATGATGAGGGATGGACTGGGAAAAGATGAGGGGTGTCCAGGCGGGATCTGAGTTCCTTAGATATAATGCCACGAATGCTGCTCAGAGCCTGACCATACATGCTATCAACAGAGGCTCACAAATACTCAACATCAATCTCCCATGGTGGCACTGTAGCATAGACAGATCTTAAGTACAGACAGGTTGGACACCAAGGCCTATGCACAGGCAGAAAGCTGAAGCGTGTAACTTTGATCTGTCAGGGTTTCTGAGCCTGATGATTCTAAGTGCCTGATGATGATAATGATGATGATGATGTGTGTGTATCTTGATATATAAAGATATTTGATATACTGATATATACTGGTATATGATAATTATGAATTTTTATGTTACTTCAACTTGTAAATAAAATATAATTTCTCACTAAAATGTAAAATTAAGCTTCCCAGGCTTAAAACTAAAAGCCAACATTACTCAAACTTAAAACAAAGAGAGGTTCTCTTCTAGTGTCTATGGCATTCAAATGAAAAAAACTGTCTGGCCTCTAGAAGGTCATGCATATAGACTTATTTCCTGAAATAGTAGAGGAGCCGAAGCAGCAATCTCCTAGCGACAGGGAAAGCAGGTGAGGGAGGAACATATAACTCATACTTCTCAGCAAGGGCCTGAACAGAGAGAAAATGTCTTAATCCTGGCACTTCAGAAAACGGCACCTGAGATGCTAGTCACACAAATCAAACACGTGCAAACTGCCAGAAGAAACACACGTGCTTTTTTCAAACCAAGAATATTCTTCCTTTCCTCAAGGAAAGTGAGGTCCAAAAAAACTGTGTCTACGACTTGAATAGCACAAGAAAGAATATGCACATGATACTCCTCCCTACTCCATGATGAGTCATGGTGCCTGTCCCATTCGTGCCTGTAAGGGCCCATGCTCACCCTTCATCTTCTGAGACGCTGGAGCCTTCCACAAGATTAAGGGCAAAGGGGTCCCAGTCCCAGACATGCCTTTTTTGAACACAATTCTCCATCTGTGCTTGCTTGGGGCAGGTGGGATATGTGTATGGTAGAGGAGGCAGGGTACGCTAAGCCCCAGGGGAAGGAGCGTGTGTCCAAGCCTCAGACCCAAGCCAAATCTCAAGGCACAGAACGCTCCCACCTGGACTACTTTTAAAGCTCCACTCGGAGCAGACTACTGTCTTCCAGGAGACGCAGTCATTTTAGCTTTCTGGAAGAAGAAAGGAAACCTAAAAGGATTATGTGGCGAAGGACAGTCACATCCCAAAAGGCTACAGACATTAAAAGATTATACAAGGCCCCAGAGTCGAAGCAGAAGACTCTCCAAAACCAACTTTAAAAAAATAAGAAAAAATATAAAAACATATATTCCATGTTCACATGCTGTTCTGCCACACACATTTGGAGACAGTGGCTTTTACTGACTCCAGAAGAGCCATGGAGCCTCTGCTGCCCAGGGGCAGAAGCTGAACACAGCACTGACCAGCTAAGACATCAACCATCCCAAGATGGCAACACAACCACCAGCTGCTTCCAGGAACTCTGGTGGGATCCTGCACCTGGGGAGCTGTGCTTGCCGCCCTGCCCCCCCCAACACTCCAGTGACATTCTGTTTGAGCAACGTGGACTTCTGCAGTTGGCATGTCATTAGGATTACTCAAGTCGAGGTTTCCTGTCCTGTGAAACACTTTACACATCTTATCAGGAGATAACGTGTGGCTCTTGGGGACTTTCCTGTTTATCGATGTCCCCTGCTGCTAAGAGAGTATATTCCCTTTCATCTTCTGTTCCAAAAACCTCCCTCAACCAACTCTAAAAGTAAATGAACCCTTCTGGTGTCCGGCTGTCAGCCCCTCCCCCCAACGTGATGGCACCACCATTCTTCAGCTATCACAGTACTGTACCTTTCAGAGCTACAGCATCGGTACCATGATAACCGAAAAAGGACAGTTCAGTCTCAGATCTACCTGCTCCTCCTTGCCCCCTAGCTGACCAACCAGCTTGCTTAAGTCTGTGAGCATGTAATGAATATACATGTGTGTACATACATGCAAACACACACATACATGTAAGCCTGTTTCCAAACCTGCTCATTTATCCCTGACTAGAAATGCGTCTTGAGCTTTGCGCTCTGTAACTCGAGTCTTCCAATTAGCTACTATTCTTGGGGTATGCATGTTCTTATACCCTAGCCGTTAAGTTCTGCTAATATCCAGCTGCCCAAACCCATCTCTTTAATTCCCAACTGGTCTGGTAATGTTCCCATGAATTTTGCCTCTCTTTAGCTCTTCTAGCCAGCTAATATGGAATATTATTAGAAAGATAGCCCATTGGCCACGATAAGAATGCCAGCAAGATGTAAAGTGAATTAATAAAAATTAAAAAAAAATGTCAGGAGGAAGATGGGAATGAAAAAGCTTCAAGTTACATGTTTATCTCCAGAATAGAAAGAAAACATAAAGACAAAGAACTACCCGTGCATGTGAGAGAGCTCAGATAACATGAGGACGGCAGGTGTACTGGGAAGAAGGGAAGGCTCAAACCCATGTGTGAAGAAATAAACCTCAAGTTAATAGTTGCCACTGCTGGCTAGTTAAAGATCAGTACAAGCAGGGACGCTGCTATGGTCACACACAGGCTAAGGCTGCACACAGCACATTCGTGTCATCTGTACATCCAGAAAACCAAACAGAACACGAGGGAGGACAAACGAAAGCTGCTTACGTGTAGGGCGAGAGTGGTCCCAGCAGGACCTTGGAAACGTCCTGCTGCCCAAGGGTCATGAGCAGCAGAACTAGACTCTGGTTTGTGGAGTCCACGCATCCACCCTGTAAATACAAACACAGCGATGATTAATCATAGTGCAAGCCAGAAAGGGGAACGAACAAGTACGGAGAGAGGACACCAAGAGCTGCAGGCAGTGAAGCAGTGACAGATAGAACATGGCCTCCTGAGGAAGATTCACAATACCAACGAGGCTAAACTGATGGCTAACCCACGGAACAGCTGGAAGTCCGGTGGCCAGCAAAGATCTACTGGGGAAAACAACGAACCTGCCCCTGCTCTAGGAGAGGTACAGTTGCTCCTGAGGGTTAAGCAGACGACCTATGCTGACGTGGTGAGACACTGAGTGTTCAGGCACATACATAGAGTGAGTAGCTTTTTTATTTTATTTTTTTAAAGATTTATTTATTATGATACATAAGTACACTATAGTTGACTTTAGCTGCTCCAAAAGAGGGCATCAGATCTCATTACAGGTGGTTGTGAGCCAACATGTGGTTGCTAGGATTTGAACTCAGGACCTTCGGAAGAGCAGTCAGTGCTCTTACCCGATAAGCCATCTCTCTAGCCCCAGTGAGTAGCTTTTAGAGGTCTCCTTGCGCTCATCCCATCTTGCTCTGAAACAACTCCGGACGCTCCAAAGTGCTCCTTACCTCTTCCCATGCGACCTACCACTGCCAAGTGCCACAGTAAGACTGCTTGTTCTTATTACGAAGACATCATCACTCTCCAAGTTTCCTTTCCTTTTTTTTTCCCCAAGCATAAACAAAACAATTTTCTTCAAAATCTTCCTTCTGAAGCACAACTGTTTTGTTTGCTTCCTTTTCTCATTCTTTATTTCCAACCATGTCTTTAAAAAAGGCCTTTATTCCTGATTATTCTTTCTAGGGTAACTGTTAACAATGTCAACATATGTACAACTTTACAGAGTACAAGCAGGATGTCCTGAAGTTTTTACCCATCTTACAGATCTGAAAATTTAAGTGTGTGACCATGGTCACTGCTGTCCAAGGCTAGACTCTTGAGTATGACAGGTAGGCAGCCAGAGATGCTCACGGGGTGCCTTCTTCCTTTTGAGGGCATGCAGGACAGGAGTAAACAGATCCCCAGCTGCAAACACCCCTCAGGCTGTCACTCTTGATTTAGCAGGCCTTTAAGAAACATTGTTTTTCATTTTATTCATCAAACTTTAGATCAAAAGCTGCTTTTCCATACAGCAGGAAATCTGACCAGCAAAACCAATTGTCTCTTGGCTCTTGTTTATTTTCCTAGAGTCCTAAAAGTAAGCTGCTCTCTTCTCCCCGCACCAAGCCGCGACTGCACTGTCCTCAGATGACTTGTACCAGGTACTAGAGGGAAGCTTTAATGCAATAACTATGTCAGGGTCCATGTACAGGACATGGTGGAGGGAGCGGGGACTCTCCTGGTGATGACACAGATGCGGCAGGTTTTGGGAGCAGGCTCTTGAAATGGCTTGGGGGGAAAAGCAGGCCTTGGAAAGAAGAGAGGGCAGCAGAGAGGAAAGGCTCACAGGCAATGGGAAAGAGATCGAGTCCAGGTTTGGAAGGAAATGAGAGGGAGGTTGAAGAGGATGTGGAAAGAATCTCCCTGCTGAAGATAAGAGAGGCTTCCACTGAAGAGTGAGGTGAGGCGAGGGAAGGTGGAAAGACAGCAGGTCAGTGGGTGGAAAGCAGGACAGAACCACTGGGGTATGGTAACCCGTGAGCTGAAGGAACCACTGGTACATGGTATCCTGTGAGCAGAAGGAACCGGGTCAGAGACTCATAATTTATATATATATATACATATATATGTATATAAATATATGTATATATATATGTATATATTCACACACACACATATAATTTAAAAAGCATCTTCAGAAGAGAGGTGGAGTTTTTTTGTTTTCTCGAGACAGGGTTTCTCTGTGTAGCCCTGGCTGTCCTCGAACTCAGAAATCCACCTGTCTCTGCCTCCCAGGCGCTGGGATTAAAGGCGTGTGCCACCACCGCCCGGCAGAAGAGAAACCTACAGAGAATTAGTCAAAACAGCATGAAATGTTTTCAGTCTTTTAGTAATTAAAGACTAGACACTGACAGGAAGTTTGCTTAATGAATAAAACAAAGCAAATTTGGTTGAGGAACAACAATAGTTTTTAAAAGACCTCAATTAAAAGTAGGAACCCAATACCTAATCCAGGCTGCATGTCTTCCTCCTGTGACTGGAGGAAACCCACCGGCCCCCAGCAAACTCCTCTAGACTATGATGTTTGCCATTCTCCCATGGTCTCCTAGAAAGGGACATAAGTGTTTCCATAGTTGGAGAGAGGACACATCAGCCCACAAGGTCAGATGGAGACCTACACAAGCCAACAAGAATCTTCGAGGCAGACAGCTACTACTGTACCGTTTACCTGACAACACAGAAATGTTCTAAAACCCCATGAATTAAGTAACTGGTGAATCAATGGCTTCATCCTTTTACCCACAGACATCTAACCACCACCTGTCTCTCAAAACCAACGCTAGATCTGTCATCAAAAATAAACTGATATGGCCCAAAAACCTTGCACCAGACCTGGGCTACACAAGCTTCCTGACAGGCCATGTCCTAAAGGAGGCCTCACTTCCTGCCTCCAGTGCTCTCAGCAGCAAGCACAGTGGCTACGCCTTGCTCTTCAGGTGTGTCAGGAGGGGCTTCTATCTTTAATTAGGTAGAATGAAGACGTTCATCACATGACTAGTGAGCAGGTTTCAAGGCCCAGCTTGGATGGGGGAGCAGACTACAATGGTAAGCAGTCTTCAGCTGTGCCATCATTATAGGAATTGTATGCATAACCTGCTCTCTTAGGAACACACTCTCCTCTTGCCAGCATCTTCTCTTCCCTCACAATCTCCTCCTTCCCGTCAGTCAACTCAGCTGTGGGAAAGTCAAGTGTGTGCTCACTTTTGTGCCTGCCACATGTATGATCAACAGTTTGTGGCCATGAAGAAGGCAAGTGACCTGAGCTATAACCTACCCACAGAACTACAGACACAACACGGTAACTGTCTTAAGTCTATCTTTAACAATGCCTAGTTCTTACGCTTCCCAGGGCCTCCACCATGCTGTGACAGTCTGGCCTTCCCTAAATGGTCTTCAATACTCTAGAATAAACTACAAAACTCTATCCAAACACAAATCCAGATTTCTATCTTGATAAATCTGACGGTGAGTCCCTATCACCACATAACAGCAACTGGGACAGCTAAGAGCCTGTAGTCCTGGGACTAAAGAAATGTTTTGGAGTTAAGAACACTTGTTACTCTCGAAGAGCACTCAGACTCATCACAGACTGGCTCACAGCCACGTACTGCAGAGGACTCGACAACCTGTGCTGGCCTCCACAGGCACCAAGTATGCATG
>NW_022196904.1:160410136-160420935 GCF_008632895.1 Mastomys coucha | reverse complement strand
GAGGGAGGGAGGGAGGGAGGGAGGGAGGGAGAGGGAGAAAAAGAGAGAGAGAATAAAAGAGAGAGAGAGATGGAGGCAGCATGAGAGAGGGGTTGGGGGGCACTCCTTTTGGTCAGGTCAGTATGCCAGCTGCCACCTTAACCTTACCTGCTTGTTTTCTTTTGAACCCTCACTCCCTTCTCTCCTCTGTACCCATTAAAAGCTATCAGTTCTGTGTCCCAATAGAGCAGATCTTATTCATGGACTAATTCAATGAACCCATTAAACTAGTTAATTCTAAACTGCTTGATACACAAACATAGGTTAGCTTAAGTGCTGAGAAAGGAGTAAAGAAGGAAAGACACCGATCGTCTTTTCTGACTTCCTTTCTCTGCACCTGCAGAGCCAGAGGACATACCCTGTAGATTTCTTCAAGCAGCAGCTTTGCACAGTTCCTGCCGAGGTCCTCGGGAAGCACTGCTGCTCCCTGGCCCTGGGGATTGGAGGCCAGTTCAGCACTCAGGAAGGTACCATTGGTAGTCTCTGCAACCAGCGACAGCCCGAAGCCTGGAGACCTAGTGATACAAGGGCAGACACTCAATAAGCAAAGGCACACATGTGAGCACACAAAGAAGACGGATGCGCTCTTCCCTAGACAGACTTCCAGGCACATGAAGAAGGACCAAGGCAGGAGGAAGTTTGCATGCATACCCTTGCTTTCTCCCTCCCTGACTTTACAAAGTTGCAGACTCTCACAGTTTCTAACAACCACACACTGTGATGTCAACAGGCCTCCAGGTATCGACCATGCAAATAGTATCAGTGTTACTTCAGTCTTGTCTTATTCCATCCTCACAAAAACACAGCAACAACAAATTAACCAGAAAAACAAACAACAGTTCATAAACAAAAAGAAAAAAAAACACCTCTCCACAAATTTGGCAGATCTGATGCCTCAGATGTACCTTGTCCACCGCAAAGTAAATACATCACTAGAAGAGCTTTCCCAATGGCACACTCCATACACACTTGCAACACAGACCTACCGCCTCTAACATTGTTCAACACCGCTCACAAAATGTCTTCCATATCTAGAACACTGGCCCAAGTAGTTCCAGAAAGACTCCATACACTTATATCCGTTTTTATTTTTAGAGACTGTTTCACTAGGCAGCCCCAGCTGGCCTCATACTCGGTCCTCGTCTTTGCTTCCAAGAGGGCTGGGGTTAGACGTGCACCATCAAATCTGGCTTACTGAGGTTTTGCAAGCACTATATGGACTCATCATGTGGAAGGAGTCCAGTGCCCAGTTTTAACCCTCCTTAAAGCAATTACAATACCTGCCCAAGCAAGGTTCCAGAGCACCCGACTCACATTTAATACTCTAGCATCACTCACCATTAGACAATTAGAAAACTGAACACACAAGATGCCTCTGAATCACGAGAAACTGCGGGTCTAGCATGGTGGAAACACACACATGACATCACTGAGATCTGCAGTGGGGGTTTGCAAAGTGCTGCCTCCATAGCTTTGCAACCTATAAAGGACTACTTTATTATAATTTCTTCTCAAGAGTAATGGCTGTCAGAATGGGCCACACTAAACCAATGTGCAAGCTGGTCTAAGTGCTAACACAGGCCACCAAGAACTGTTGGCTCCCAGGGTTTCAGTGCATGAACACTACATTTCAACAGTCCATACTCATGTGGAACCATCACTGGTTCAGATAGGGGCATAACCTAGGCATGACTTCACAGCAGCTTATAACCTATAACTTGGAACTTAAAAACTAAACACAAATGTGAGAAATACATCGGTTTTATACATAATTTTTAACATGAAAGCTTGGAGCTCATCATGTCAATATACTGATCTGTATTTAAGGCTGCTACTCAGAATCTGACTCTATACCAGGGCAGCTGGGTGAATAGCATTATAAAAGGCTATTCTACGCTTGGTGGCAGGCAACCTGGCCTTCAGGCCTGCAGTGTTCCTTTCTGCCCATTCTGGAAAAGCAAGGGATCAGAGAACAGACTATCCTGGAACACTCAGCCTCTGCTGCTACCTACCCTTTCCCAGCCCTCGGCAATCCCCTCCAAAATAGAGCAGACCCACTAACTCCAGACCTACAGCTGAGAAAGAAGGCAGGAAGAAAAGGCCAACATTAGGAGTTGCCGTTTCCATAGCACGTAGACTGCTAGATACAGATAGCACACATAGACGCTTTGTAAACTTAATATTTACAACTATCCTAGGGTACATCATTACCCTCAGTGTGTAAATAAAGAATGTTCTGGTGTTTGAATAAAAGGCATGGAAATGTCAATGACCTTTCCATCCCCAGGGGGGAAAGCCAGCTCTGTATACACATCCTTTCCAGCCCTGACCTCTGACACCATCACTTTCCACTGGAGGGTGTGAAGGCCAAACTCCTCGCCTGTACTCTCTGCTCATATCAGGAGAGACTCTGAAAGAGCTGTGAGGACCAGCTGTGCTTTCCTTAGGGAAAAGCCGATTTCCTAACCCAAGCAGATAACTGCAGAATCCAGAGTTTTTATTCGGGGGAGATAAACCCTGGAAGCCAGTGAGATGAGAAAGGAGTGGCGTGGCATTCTCCCTGAGCTCAGCTGCGGAGAAGTCTGCTCTAGAATGCACTCACTTCCCAGAATTGACGCCTTTCATGTGATCTGTGTAAATATAGATGTCAGGTATGAACTTGTTGAGGATGCTCCTTGCAGAATCCACAATCCGGTTTGCCATCTGAGGTGACACGCGCACCGAGTACCTGCAGCCCAGGGTTAAGGACGTTATGACGCTTGGATGCCACCCACAACAGAGGAAAGCGAGACAGGAAGCTAGCAAGTCTGTGCCATGCTGGCACCTCCAAGTCCCATCTCCCAACTGTCAACATTTAACTTAAAAGTTCTATAACTAAATTTTTTTCATTATTATAAAAAAAGTTTCAAACAGTCATGGTGAGAAGGAATCTAGATTCCTAGAATGGAAGGTATAAAGTCAGGTCCCACAGCCCAGCCGTGACTTCCCAACCAGCCTTCTCTGTAACTATCCACTCTACACAGTGTGAAGACGTCTGCGCTCGGCACAGCCATGATCAGGCGCCCAGCGACAACTGTGACAACTTTGTTACTCTTTGTGCAGTCCGACTGCTGTAAGGAGTCTCTCTTCAACCTAAGGCCAGGCCGGATACCACAATGGCTGACCCTGAGCCAATCCCAGGACCCTCCCAGAGGGTCAGAAGCAGAAAGTGTTCCTGAAAGACCAAAATGACCTCTGTTTTAAAGACCACAGGTTTCCCAAACACATTACTTAAGAGTCAATTAATGCATTTGTGAGGACAGAGGGGCTCTGCTTGATCCTCTCTGATGGAAACTACTCTACAACAGGAATCCTGGAAGAGAAGGAAGAAATTAGAAAAGGGGTTGGTGACTGAGGATGTGGAAGCCATAACCCCAAATTCAGACCCTGTAACAGAGACCGTCTCTCCTGACCCCACTTTCAAGCTGCAGTGTATGCTCAAGAGCTGGAGAGAGACGCAGGACTAAGCAATGGGAAAAGAGTATGTGGTAAATCCATGTAGACTCCAACGCCCATTCCACAGAGCTGTTCAGTAATTACTACCAACAACACATGATTGTCTAACTAAGAAACAAAAGGCTGCTGCGCATGGAGCCTGACCATGGGCCACCTCCTCTCCTTGACTGGACCTAAACCTGGCAAAAGGGCAAACTTCCTGGGTCCTGCTGCGAAGACTCTCCAGTCCGCTCAGTGAGCTCATCCCCAACCACCGCCTACCTCCACCCAGTCAGTCTTCAACCTCAACTGCCTCCCAGTACTCCTCGGTCCACAGATGCCTCCTGCCTGAAGCTCTCCAGGCAGCACCCGACTTGAACTTACCATGTCTCCCTTCTGACACATGTTGTCCTTGCTCCATAAGGCCAAGGGATTTACTGCTGCATCCCTCACAACTCCAAAGCACTTTTGTACTAAGAATCATTCAACAAATATTTGACTTGACTCAGAGGACAAATCCGAAATGGCGAAAGAGCAAAAGGGTTTTTTTTTTTTTCAATACACAAAGAACCCGGTTTCCTCACCACCCTCTCTGTCCAGAGTGTACTTTGAACACTGTTGAGACAAACAGCCCCAGATCCTAAGCCTTTGACCTAAGTGGGTGCCACCTTTCCTTCTGCGGCCTGACCCTACCCATGGTCCCTCGGACAGCTCAGGAGATGCTACCTGAGCTGAGACAACCCCATCACACTCAGGATTCCCAAGGTTCTTCCACATACACCTCACCTTATTTTGGGGTTTCAGCAACCCTGTGATGCTTACTGTCAGGTGAGCCTCTGGGATGCAGAACTGAGACACTTGCTCAAAGCTAAACAGATCTGACTACAAAAGAACAGCTTCCTTTCTCCTCTCCTGAGACTGGGAAAGCAGAGGGCAAGGCGGGGCTGAGTTAAGGTGTGCATGTGTGCGTGCGTGCGTGCGTGCGTGCGTGCGTGCGTGCGTGCGTGCGTGCGTGCGTGTGTGTGTGTGTGTGTGTGTGTGTGTACACGTACGCACATGTACACTTATTGAGTACACGCGGTATGTGGAAGAACAGACCTAAAGACTCAAACTCTCAAATTAGCCCCTTTACTGATGGGGAAAAGAAGCCACACGGTTCTACAAACCGCAGCCCACCTGAGTCTCCTGTCTGTCCCCAGCATCTGCACTTAAATCTTCCACACTGAATCATGAGCTCTGGATAGCACCATGAAACTAAGACTGTGCTCCTTCTCTTGTCAGAGTGGATAGCAGTCAACGAATGAGGCCTGCTCTCTAGTCACAGCTGCTGGCTCAACCCCCCACCAGCTCCATCCCGGGACCTGCCTGCTTGGTCATTGATCTGCAAACAGGAAAAGCAGTACTGGGGTGTGGGTTGGGGTGAGGTGTCAGTTAAAGCCACAGCGCTCCCATCTCTAAAACAAGGATGAGCTCAGTCTAGCCAGAACCAGCCCTACAGGTAAAAACCACAAGAATCAAAGGGCCTCCCTTTGTGGCACCTCACAAGTGTCTTCTGTCTCAGATGCCCCAGGGGGAAGGTTCAGAGAACATTAGCAGTGGAAGCCAGGGAGGACAATGCTCTCCCTTCACAGCCTACAATGCCTGTCCCCAACCCAGATCCCTTACCACTTTTACTACACAGAACACCAATAGTATTCCCCTACATTCAACCCCTCAGTTCCTCCCAGCACTCACACCTACATCTACCTTCAATCTAAGGCTTCCAACCTCTTGACCTCCTGCCTTGACCAGAATGGTGAGTCCCACTGCATTACTAAGGGAGGTGCATTCTAGCAACTGCTTCATCCTGATTCTCTAGCTTACCGCATCCCTCCACCTATATCCTGCACTGCCACCCACTCTGTCAGGCACTTCCATCCCTGGAGGAAACAGACCTTCTCACCTGCTTCTCCTGCCCCTGTCTTTACCTTCAATTCATCTCAACTTTCAAACTCATCCCAACCCTTTCTACTCACCCCACAACCTTTGAACCCTTGAACCAACCTTGCCGTAAGCCTGCAAATATGAACATATATTGGATAACAGGGGCACCACCTACCAACGGCCTGCTTACACCTTCTAGTGCCTCACTCTATACATCTACTCAGCTAACTTCAATACAGCCCATGCAGTAGATCAACAAGAGTCAACCAGCACATCAGAGAGCAGCAGTGAGCAGTAGACCTAGGAAGTCCTGACACTGGGATCTGAATTATCTTGTCACTTTGCTTCAGACCCCTATTCTCCCAATTCACTTTTTCCAACCTATAGAAACACTCAAATCATGAATAACCTTTCTTATTTGTGTTTCTGTAACAGAGCTCACGTGTGTGGAGACCAAGAGGGATAACCCTAGGAACACCATCTACCCCACTTTCTTTTCTTTTTTTCCCTAACCCCCCTTTTTCAACCTGAAACTCATTAAAACCCATTTCACTCTCATCCACAAAGCTCTACTAGGAACTGGTCAGACTCTTATTAAACCTGAGCTCCTCAATTAGGATTGGTGGGCAGAGTAACAAGCCCCAAGTATCCTATCTGTTTCCCTGTAGAGGGTGGTCCTGATGTGAAGGTCTTGCTCCCCAATTGGTTCTTGATCTGTCAGTAAAGAAAGCCATGAGCCCACTGTTGGGCAGAAGGGACATGCGGGACTTCTGGGTCCCAGGAGACAGGAATTAAGACGCAAGGGAGAGAACAAAGTTAGCCATGCTTTGGAGAGAGGCAACCATGTAAGATCTCAAGATGGAGTGGCCACACAGGCTGCTCCTTGAGATGAATGGTCAGAGGAGTTTAGCAACTGAAGAATAGGGCAGGTAGAAAGGAGATAAGAAACTGATAAGGAGCCGGGCAGTGGTGGCATATGCCTTTGACCTCAGCACTTGGGAGGCACAGGCAGTCTGAGTTCAAGGCCAGCCTGGTCTACAGAGTGAGTTCCAGGACAGCCAGGGCTATACAGTGAAACCCTGTCTCGAAAAACCGAAATAAATAAATAAATAAATAAAACAAAACAAAACTGATAAGGGCACTATTTTCCAGGCGGGAGATAGCATTGCCCAGCAAGTGTCCAAAGGCAAGTTGAAATTGAACTTCTGTGCCCTTTGGCTGAGGATTCGAGGGAAGCTCGGAGGGGGCTGGTAGCTTGGTCACTTCCTGGAGCAAAGGCAGGTAGAGCATGAAACCACATGCTACATTTCCCCAGTATAAGAATTACATACATGCCACTACAACACTTGACTTTAGTGTAGGTTCTGGGTAACCAGATTCAGGCCTTCATGTTTGCAGGGCAAGAGCTTTATAGACTAAGCCATCTGTCTAGCCACAGCCTGCCTTCAAAATGTATTGTGGACTGGAGAGATGGCTCAGTGGTTAAGAGCATTGGCTGCTCTTCCAGAGGAGCTGGGTTCAATCTCCAGCATCCATATGACAGCTCACAACTGTCTATAACTTCTGTCCCAGGGGATCTGACATCACACAGATACACACAGGCAAAACACCAATGCACATGAAATTAAAAAACAAACAAACAAGAAACGAGGGTGTACTCTGTACTCTGCGCTCTTTCCCCGTTAAACCATCACCTCATCTTTCTCCTGCCTGTGGAGATCCTGAAAAGAACAACTCTAACACAACTTCTTCCCTGTCCTTCACCCCACAATCCAGAACTGATCATATGCTCTGTCTCCACTGCTCCTAAAAGAGCTCTTTCCGGGCCTCCAGCTTTTCCCTACCCTCAGTGCCGTCCTGGAGGTGCTGGCTTCTTTACATCCCTCCTCACTTAGTCTTTGCTTTCTAGTTCTGATGGCCACCCGATATGCCAGTCTCCTCTCTCTGCATTCATGGCTGCTGGCTTCACAGCATTCACTGTAGCCCTCATCTTGCCCTCCAGCTACAGATTCTCAATTCTAAAGTCCTCTCTACACTTATTTCAGTGGAGCCATCAAATCCAGCACATGTAACTCTGAACTCATCTCTACCCCCCTCCACCCTATGCTGGCCTTCTTTTGTAGCCTCGGTCAGCAAATATGGCTGCCAACAAGCCTCGGTGAAAAGCATTAAAACCACCCAGTGACTCTCGACCTTCTGCCGCAGCTCTTACCTGGCCTCACCACCCCACTCCCTGCCTCTCTATAGGGCACAATAACTCTGTTACCACATCCCTAAGTGGCTGCCACTAGGAGAGTTTCTTCCACAACCATACTTTTCAAAATATCACAAAAGTTCTTACATGACCACCCAAGTTGTCCTAATACAAAAATTTGCTCTCCAGATGAAAATCACTGACTTTTACATAAAGGCCAATTGCTCAACATGGCCTTTAGTTCTTCAACATGGCCTTCAGTTCTTTACTGGCTCCTGTTCAAGTCACATCCCATCGTATTCATCAACTGTCACTGACTACTTGAGTCTTAACCACATCGCTAGCTGCTCCCCAGAACTGTGGTATGTAGCTTCCACTACAAACACCCACTTTTCTCACTGAAGCACCCCCTTTCTTGCCCTGCTTCACAAACTTCTATCCTTTAAGGCTCATTCAAATGTCCCTGTTTTTCTAGTTGTTTTTTTTTTTTGTTTTTTTTTTTTTTAAAGGCAGAGGTTAAAAGCTGGGCACCAAATTATTGACAAGGTTTAAATCCTATTCATACCTATTAGCTATGTGACATTAACAAACAGAGCTTTTAGTTCCCTTACCTGCAAATACAGGATATGAGTTAACTTGAACCCTTCAGAAGCTTAACTGAGATGCATAAAGTGACCATCCCTAAAGGACACAGGGAAAGCACTCTGAGGTAAATCAGTTACAATTCCAGCCCCCAGAACATCCTCCAGACACCTGGCCACCCCACCCTGTCCCAGCTCCCCAAGCCACTCTCCTACCCCTACATCATTTGCATGCCACACTGGAGCTAAGGTTTACAGAATTATTTCCTTCCCCAGACACTGTAGTATTAAGTGAAGAAAGAGGAGTCAATCTTGTCACTGTGAGGCAAATAATAAAACATTATCTCAACTACAATTTCGACACTGACACTTTCACAAGATTGTTGGCGAAAGTGTAAAAGGTGAAAAGACGTACGTAGCGCTGCCATCTTCGTGAGGCAAGGAGAGAATAAGGGCTTTAATGCAAAGGATACGCCATTCCTCTGATGCGCTTGATTTTTCCTGGGTCTGTGAGCTGGACAGGCTTCAGGACCTTCCTCACGGGGCAGGAGAAAAGCACTTCGCCTCCTCCTCCAGGAGGCATTCCCCGTCGCAAGATCTGCACAAAGTGGTGAGGAGGAGATGGGAGAAAGCAGATACGGAAAGCATGGTTTCCCCTGACACCCTAACCTAGGAAGGCTAAATCACTCCCACTAAGCTTTGAAGACACTGTGGAGTCTCAGGAGCTCCAGGACACAAACGACACCAGGATGATTCAGACAAGAGAGGCAAAGGGCCAGACCCCATGTGGCTCTACTCCTTGGCTAACCAACAGATGCAGCACGGTGTTGAAGGACTCAGTACGGGTTTATAACAGACCTACCAGAGAAGAACAACAGGACTGTTGGTTCCCATTAAAGTCCTCTCTGAGTTCAAGGTTTGAAGCACTGGCTAATAAGCCTCATCATAGATCACATGCTTCTTCCAATGAATTAGATAGAAATGTCTTAGACACGTACAGCCAGTAGTTCACACATTCTCACCTTTAGCTCAAATGATTCTCCATCAATCCCAAACTGTTTCAGTAGAGGGAGTGCTGTTGCTTTAAGAACATCCACCTGTAAGTTATTTCAAGGAATTTTGAGTTAAACTTTGAACATGTAGCTAGAGTCCAAACAAAAACTGGACTCACACAGAAAACATACTGAGACCTCTACTCATTCTCACAGGCAGCACGCCCATAACATTACTCTATTAATTTATTAATAAATATTACTATGATGTTATTTTATTAAGCCTTTTCCGATATACATAACAAGTATACTCTTTAACACTTAAGAGTTGGTATCTCTCCAGGTCAGAGCAAGCCAATGAAGCCCTCAATGTTTACTTAAGAATCCTGATGTAGGTGCTGATTCTATGTGGGGAGTTGGGAGGAGCCTTCAAGGGAACAATGGCCTCAAAGTGAACCATTGCACACCACCCCCCCAAGTAACCACAGTAGCACTGACAGTTCATCTCTTCTGTATAGAGCTCCCAGAAGACCTTGGGGAGGAGGCAGTCCTGTGACAGGAAGCAAGAGTAGTGGCATCATGAGCAGAAGAGATCAGAAGCTAAGTCCTGGTCCCAAGCTTAGCCTCTGATGAGCCACACAGCTCCAGTGAGCAAGTGGGGTGGGAAGAATCACAGAATCTGGACTTCCTTCCCTAAGACAGGCTTCAAGCCCCGCTGTCTCCATGATGCCACAAGTCCAATAGCCTGATTCAATTAAATGATCCTCCAATAAGGCTCCAAGGGCAGAGATGGACAGTCAGAAGTGGAAATGATACACAAGGCCTAGGAACTAACTCATTCAGAATGGACAGGGTGAGGCGGGGGCAGGATCTGACAAAACTACTAAAGATTAGCTAATTTAACTAAATATTAAAGGTAAATACATTCAAAAGTTGTCCTTGTAGGGAACTAACTACACAGTGTCCTTATACAAACCTAGGTGATAGTCTACCCCAGGATTTCCCAAAAGCCCAGAGAGCAGTAACTCTCCCTAACTGCTCTATCTTGACAGCCTTCTCATGTTCAAGTTTGTCACTGTAATGCTGGCAGTGGGGCCTTTTAGAAGTGACTTAGTGATGAAAACGCAGTCTTCATTACTAGACTACAGACAGCATCAGGAAGCAGCTTAGTTATTTTTGAAACTACCTTCTGATATAAGGTTAGGTTTGGCTCAATTTCTCTGTCCTGCCAGGCCATGCCCTTCATCATGTTACAATGTGCACCATTTCGTGAATTTCCCAGCTTCCAGAAGAGAAAAAAGTTTTAATTTATCAACTACTGAGTCTCAGGTACTTTGTTATAGCAATGCTCATCGGCCTAAGACACACACACTCCTCCTCAGCTGCACATCTCACAGGGCCAGCTTCTGCCTTCCAGCTTCCAGCTACCCATTCCAAGAGAATGAAAGCTTTGAGGGAAGAATTAATTTAGGAAATTCAGGAAACCCATTCCTTATGCAGAAAGCAGAACCACAGAGAACAGAGAAAAGAAGATGCCTGGTCTGAAGATCCCATAGGCTAAGAAGTTACTCTTTTTTTTTTTTAAAAAAAAAAAAA
>NW_022196904.1:160399754-160409908 GCF_008632895.1 Mastomys coucha | reverse complement strand
TACAGATGGTTGTGAGCCACCATGTGGTTGCTGGGATTTGAACTCAGGACCTCTAGAAAAGCAGTCAGAGTTCTTAACCACTGAGCCATCTCTCCAGCCCAGGAAGTTACTCATTACCTTTGTTTAACCCTAGACTAGTCAGGTTAAGTCAAGGTCAAAGTAAAGCAGTCCCTAACTATGAAAGCAAATCTACATAAAAGCACTATTTCTGGGGAACTGATTAACTCTCTGTTACTAATATAAAGTGGTTTGTTTTGTTGGGTTTTTTTTTTTTTTGAGGCAGGGTTTCTCTGTATAACCTTGGTTGTCCTGGAACTCACTCTGTAGACCAGGCTGGCCTTGAACTCAGAAATCCGCCTGCCTCTGCCTCCCAAGTGCTGGGATTAAAGGTGTGCGCCACCACTGTCCGGCATATATAGTGTTTTTAAAAACTTGTTTAAGATAATGTTTATGACCACTAGCAATTATAGAATAGGTATGAAACAGAGCACAGTACTAAAGCCACAAACCTGTGTACACCATTATGAGACACTTCTCCTACCTACTATCTGAAAGTGCAGATGCCCCCTCTCCTATTTAAAGGAACTGTGTTCTAGAATCTTGAGAAAATGTGTGTGTGGGGGGCGGGGGAAAAGAAGCTCTAATTTAAAATTTTAAACAGGTTGCATAGCATTCTTTCACCCACAGCTAAAAGCTGCCAATCTTGAGCACTCTTCCAAGAGTCCATGTAGTTAGGTTTCCCAGAACTGAGGAATAAGTTCTTGACTACCCAAGAACACATTAACCATACGGGACCATTGGTAAGCGTGGGCAGTCACCATAACTGCTCCTTCCCACTCAGAAAACTTGCAACACCTTGCAGCTCCCCTCAGAAGCTGCTGTGGCGTGTGTCTATAGAGGAGACAGGGAGCCCCTTCAGTGAGGACGTCATGGCCATGAAGCCTCTTCTAGTCAATAAAGTATCCTAAAATGAGAACTCCTTCCTTCCTGACAGGATGCTAACATGGACATGACAACCATGGTGAACAAAATGCAAACTCATGTTGGGTATTAAACCATTTTCCTCCTATCTACAGAAAGGGGACCTGCTTAGTGAGAAGTTACTGTTTCCCACAGCTACCAACACTCAGAGATTCCTTCCCTGTCCCTCATGCCCATTGTGTCTGAAACCTCGTAGGTGAAAAGTTCTTGAATTAATAGCCGAGAACAGGATAGGGCAAGACTGTACTGTGGCAATACCCAGAGATATCATTTCCTGCCTAAAAATTTGATCTGCTGCCCTCTAGCCTTGATGCTAATGCACCCTTATAGAGTCTCCCCCGACTGCGCCAGCAGAGCCAGATTTCATATCAAGTATGATGAGGCAGCAGGCATCGATTTTGAAGGTTTGTAGAGACAACAGAGAAAGGCACTTTGATGGAATATTAACCATCATCTCTAAGTCGATGATTACAGGACTTGATTCATCTGTGTTTTGGAGTGAATTTAACTAACCTCTAAGCTTCAAGGTAAACAGAAAAAGAAACACGTGAAAACAGAACTGTGCTTATAAGAAACTTCTTTCTAAGAACTTGGGCTGTAACAACAGACAAAAGAAAAACCACACCACCGTCTGACCTCAGTACTCACCGAAGGGTCAACTTGGTCATTGGTCACTCCACGCAGAATGATTCTTAATGGGTGTTTCATAAACGGAGCCAGGCAAAGCAGAGCCTCCAGGTAATAGCCAATGCTCCGGAGAACACTGCAGTCGTGCTCCACAGACCCACCATACAGGAGGCCAGGCTGGTAGTATAAGGTTGTTCCTTAAACCAAGAGGAAAACAAACAAAACAACAACAAATGATGGAGCAGGAACAAAATGAAGTATGGAGACAACAACGAATGTGGTGCATTCCAAGGGGAACCTGGCCAAAGCATCCAGGGAGCACAAAATGCCATTCCTAAGAGTCCACACTTCATCCCAAAAGCTGACTCACTGCCACCAAGCCTCTGGAAAATAATAAACAGTGGGTACAATTTAACACCAATAATATATAAACTACTCTCTAAGTTAGCTACGCTGCCAGTCACAGTAGAACACAAGAGGCACCAAACAGACACCAACTTCCTGGCATACTCAGACTGCTGGTGATAGGCCCGTGGACCGTGGTCTCAACATACCAGCAGCCTGTATCCTGTACACTCCCCTCAAATGGGGTCTCTCACACACCCCACTTACCAATGCAGGCTCTTACGATATCCTCTATCTTCGGTGGTAGCTATTTTAATTTGATATTAGTGAAATATCTCAACTGATTTTATACTAGTGTACACTCATCATTATCCTAGTTCAGTTTTTCACATATTTGTACAATCCAAACAAAAAATTTTCACTGCATTTACACGTGGTAAAGAAACCAAATAAGATATCCTAGATGGTTTCAGAGTCAATAGCTGAATGAGTGTTTCTACTGCTCAGTGTTTATGTCATCTCTGAAATATTTACCAAAAATAAAACCGTTAGAGGAAGGAAAAACACCCAGACATACAAATGAAAAAATGTCTCTTGGAAATTTTATAAAAAAAAAAAAAATAGCTTTTACTATACTAAATACCAACTCCAGCCAGGTTCATATGCCGATCAAAGTTACTGACATTCCTCAGAAAGAGAATATGGATCATTACTCTAAACCGTAGTAAGTCACAACAACAAACTTTAGGTCAAGAAGCTGAAAAGGGGAATGTCATTCTGTTTATATCTACAAATTAATCAGTCAAGAAAGCAACCTGATCATTATCCTGGGGAGGACAAGGAACGGCACACACAAGGGCATGCGATGGGTAAACATCACTGTAACTTATCATATTCACCATTACCTATGAGACTGGGGAAGACACCTCTGCCTGTGCCTGTGAGGGAGTCCAGAGAGGATCAGCTTCAGGAGGCCCACTCTGAAGGAGCAGCAGCGCCTCCACGAAGGCCAAGGGCCTGGACTGAATGAGAGGATGAAGAAGAGCGCACTAACACTCTTTCCCTCTCCCCAAGCCTGCCAGTCTGTGACACACCCTCTGAGCTGGGCCACACCCTCCCTGCCACCTGAAATCCTAAGACAACTGGAAAGGAACATAGGAGCATCTCATCCTTGCTCTCCATTACATGTGGCTGAAAGCAGACAGAGACCAGCCTATCAACGTGGTCCAGCGCCACCTATAAATCCACATTTGCCTTCTTTCATAAGAGAGTCAACATACAGGAAAGGCTAAAGAATCCTTTCTGGAATGTAGGTATATAGTTCATGGAGTCATCAAAGCATGTCTGTCCTACTTCCTATTTAGTGTAGGGAGTATTTAAATAAATGACTACCCATGTACACAATAAATAAAGTACTAAACTGTGGTCCAGGAATACAGAGCTAGGCCCAGACAGCAGGAAGCAACCAGCAACAGAACATCAAAAGCACAGTCCCCACTGGGCTGTGACATGGCTCAAGGAAGAGTCAAGAAGAGGAAGGGGCCGAAGGGACTGTCACATTTCTTGAATATATTTGTATAAACTTGAAACAAAATTTTAAAAGAATAACTTTCAGTACCTACAACAATGTAGTACATCTGGGAGTCTGCTGTAAGAATTCAGCATAGTTGCACAGGTAAATGGACTTCAGAGAGTTCATGTGTATGCTATGTCAGAATGGGGAGCTCACTTTTGTCTGAGACAGCCGCTTGTCTACTTCTCTTCCTTATCTGTTTTCTTCTAGTGCTGAGAAGTAAACTTAGGGCCTTGAGCAAGCTAGGCATGCACTGTGTACGTGTGTGCATTTATGGTATGCTTGTGTTTGTACATATATAACCATACCATAAACACACTGGGTCCTTCCATTTGAAACTAATATATTAACAAACTTTTTATTACATAAAAATCTCCACTTAGCACTTCCTTGGGTTAACTTCAAAAGGTCTTCCCTGAACATTCATGAAAATGGCTTATATAAACACAAAATAGTAATTTTTTTAAAACACAATACAGTATTTATACCACTCAAATGAGAAGCAGAAGAATGTCTAGGCAGTACGTGTAGACGCTTTTAGGAACAGAGAGAAGCAGCTTACCTGTTTGGTTGATTTCAATTCGAGAACCATTAGTTATTTTGTCCAATAGCCTTATAAAGCTTGCTTCGAAATCTGTGAGGGGGAAAAGAGACAAAATCTCCCATAAGGCACTAGTTCTAAAAAGGCACCGAGAAGACCTTTACTTGTGGTTCACATCTGGGGTTCCCTGGAACTGGCTGACAGCTCAGTAGTGGGCTAAGGGCTCTGAGCAGTGGAAAAGCATTGACAAGAACAGTTCAATCTCACATCCAACTGCAAAAATAGATATACACAGTGCTCTCTCAATCTAATAGGGCGCTAACTTCACATACATAGAACCTGCCAAAATGGTTGGCACGGCAGCACACAACTTTAACCCCTGCACTTGGGAGACTTTAAGGCCTGTCTGATTTTCACAGTGAGCTCCAAGTAGCCAAGGCAGTACAGTGAGACCCTGTCACAAAAAAAACAAGCAAATCTAACCAGCTGTGGTAGTTTGACTTTGCTTGGCCCAGGGAGTGGCACTACTAGGAGGTGTGGCCATGCTGGAATAGGTGTGGCCTTGTTGGAAGAAGTGTGTCACTGTGGGATGGGCTTTGCGATCTTCTAGGGGCCTGAAGAGCCAGTCTTCTCCCGTCTGCCTTCAGATCAAGACACAGAACTTTCAGCTCCTCCAGAACCATGTCTGCCTGGATGGCGCCACGCTCCTGCCTTGATGATAATAAACCGAACCTCTGAACTGTAAGCCAGCCAGTGCAATTAAATGTTGTCCTTATAAGGGTTGCCTTGGTCATGGTATCTGTTTACAGCAGTAAGACCCTAAGATACCAACCTATAAAAGACCTCAAGGGCATGGTAGTTTGAATGACAGCTGTCCCTCACACTCCATACTCTGAGCATTTGAACATCTGTGTTCTAGTTTGGTGAGGTTTAGGGGGTGTGGCTTTGTTGGAGGGAGTATGTCACTGGAGAATGACTTTACAGGCTTAAAGACTTGCACCGTTTCTAGTTCACTCTCTCCGCTTCCAGTTTGGCTGAAAGTGTGAGCTCTGGGCTTTCTGCTCCAGCTGCTGTGTCTGCTGCATGCTGCCACGCCTCACCACGACAACAGACTCTTCACTCTAAAACCATTGAGCCCATGCTGTAGTCATGGTGTTTTAAGACAGAGAAGTAATTCGAATGCCCAACAAGGAGGGAGAAACAGCACCAAGTACAGTGAGTTTTTTAAAATCGAAGTTGTCCTCTTTCCAGCGTGTCGAGGAGGACAGTAAGTAGAACCCACCTTCAGTTTCCCAAATGAGTCCCTTTTCCCCCCTCTCCATGTCTGTCAGTAACTAGCTGACTAGCTCAGTTTGTCCCTTTTCCTTCTCTCCATGTCTGATCAGTAACTAGCTGACTAGCTCAGTTTGGAGGCTTTGCTATTTTTCTGTTTTGTTTTGTTTTTCATTAAAAGAGTACCTGAGGGTCTGGGGAGGTGGCTCAGGAGGTATAGTGGATAAGTGCTGACAACTCACCTGTGACCCCAGAGTGTGGAAGGTGGAGACCATCAGCAGAGCAAGCCACCTAGAACAAAGACTTCCAAGAGACTGTCTCTAACTACGTATAAAGTCCTAATGTCAACCTTTGGCCTTGACATGCACACAAATGTACACCCACACTCATGCAAAACTAAATATTTTTAAATAATTTATTTAATTTTATCTTATGTGCACAGGTGTATGATTCCTTGGAACTAGAGTTAAAGATAGTTGTGGGCTACCATGTGGGTGCTCAGAACCAAACCCCACTTCTCTGAAAGAACCGCAAGTGCCTGTAACTGCTGATCTGTCGGTCTAGCCTCTCAAATTTGCTTTACTAGATATTATCTAAAATGTAGTAACTTGTCAAAAGCTAGGCATGGTGGATTCATGCCTGTAATTCCACCATCTGGGAGGCTGAGGCAGGAGGACAGTTATGAGCCTGGAGCCAGCCTAGATACATAGTGAGTTCCAGACAAGCCAACACTTCAGTTTAAGACCAAACAAACAAAAAACCGCTAACAATTCTTTAAAAGAGGTAGGGATGAAGGGAAGAGTAGAGAGAAGACAGAAGGAACCGTAGGTGTAACAGGAGACTATGTCCTCAAGCCTTTCTCCTTGCCTCTCCTTTAACTTTAACCTCCTATTCTTTAACAATAGTTAGACCAACTCTCCTGCCTAGACAGATCCCATCCCTGTAATACACTGGCTCCCCAGAAGTCACCTACACTGACCCCAAAGGGAGAGCCAATCACCTGAGCAGCTCCCATCTACCCTCTCATTACTTAATGTGGCCCCATAACTCCTCTTATAGCAGATTCTGCAATCTGTTCAAAGAGTACTGGGCCAAAAGGCAGAAAGATGCCATTAAATCTTAGACAAAATATCCCGGAGGCTTCCTTTCAGCCATGCATTGTCACTTAATCTTTATAATCATAAAGCGATGGCACCATTCCCACTGCACAGAACAAAGGCTGAAACAGAAGACTGCCAACTCGCCTAACCTGTCCAAATGACAGCAATTGTGGAGCCAGGATTTGAGCCTGCCTGTCCTCCAAAGTCCATGTCTTTAGCTACACCATGACAGTTCGCCTCTCCTCCACTTACCACCTCAGAACCAAGCCCTTACCGTAGGAAATCCCAACTTATCTACAGAGTGAAGGGTTCTGCAAGCAGTTGGATGGCTCCCAATCAACACGCCTTTTTAATAAGAACAGAGTAGACCACAGTCAGTTTGGGGCTTTCTTGTTTTTGTAGCCCGAGCTGTCCTGGAACATGCTCTGTAGACCAGGCTGACCTTGAATTCAAACTCGAGACATACTTCTGCCTCTGCCTCCCAAGTGCTAGGATTAAAGGAGTGTGTCACCATGCCAGCTTAACTTTCCAGTTTTAATTATACCTGTCAGTCCTGTGAGACCTCAGAAGACAAAGGCACCTGCCACCAAGACTCATGAGCTGAGTTTGATCACTGGCTCCCACAGGGTGGACAGAAGACTGACAAGTTGTCTTCTGACCTTTGCATGAACATACACAAAATGAATAAGTAAAATGTTTTTAAAAATTACTACTAGTCAATAATAGTCTTAACTTTTTAAATGGAAAGTTCTAGAAATAAACAATTTTCTTCTGTTCTGCCAGAATATGAGTCTTACCTTTATCCAACATATTGAAGTCATATATTCTTCCTGCCCACTAGTAACTTCCATCATCTCAGCTACCATCAGATGCACAGCATTTTGCTCAAGGCTTCTCTATCTTATCTAATGATGACTCTAAAGCACAAGGTAGTGATGCTAGCAATGGGACTATGTTTAGAAGCATATACATACTATATGCACTATGTATTTTTGTATATGGGAAAAAATATTTACCAATCTTAGCCCTAGGGAGACTGGGGCAGGAGGATCAAGAGTTCAAGTTCAGTGCAGAATACACAGCAAACACCAGGCCACCCTGAACTACATAGTGAGACCCTGTCAAAAATAAAACAAAGTATTTGCACAACTGGAGTTCCACTCTATGTGCAGTTCGGGCATCAGCTGGGATGGGGGCAGGGGTCTGGTGAGGGATGGGAGATGTGGTAGAGGGTGGGGGTGTAATGGGGGCTGTCTTTGAATAAATGCCTCAAGGAGAAAGGCTACTAATACACATCAGAGTGGCTAAACTATACATAGCACAGCTATTCACAAATCCGTAGCTTCAGTTTTACATACATACACACATACATACTAGGTTCGTCTATAGGAAGCATCACAAAAATTTGAAAATAACTGGAGGATAGAATTAGCTACTTCTCTATAACATCCTATTTCTAAAATCAGGCACAATTTTCATTACAATGCCACTTTCTAGTTAGGTTTATAGTAGATGCAAAGTACTCTGAAAAGAAGCAAACTTGGTTTGTTCAAGCTTTCTAGGTACTTAAAGGAGCAAAGAGGCATTTACAAATAAAGCTTAAAATTAAACTCCCATAGGTCTTATAGATTAAAAAAAAGAACGAAGAGAAGGAAGAGTTCAAGGGAGAGGGAAGGAGGGAGAAGGGAGGGAATTTAAAGTTATTTTGTTTTGCAATCCTTGGGTGCTCTTAATCTCGACCTCAGTCAGAAGCGATCACTTGGCAGGAACATGAGTAGGAAGAGAATGGAACCTCAAAAAACCTCCGGGCAGGATCATCCTGGGTCATGGCAGGCTCGCTCAGAAAGCTAGTCTCAGAGGAGTTCCAGAGTGCTCCCAGCAGTGAAAGCACAGCTCCATCACCTGGCATAAAAGATCAAGTGTCCTATCGAGAGAGCCAATTTCCCACCCTCAGCCAAGATACACAGCATTCTTGCCCATTCACCTACCACACCTGGGACTTCCCGTCAGGATCACTTCTTTGGGACGAAAATTTCAGAGGGCTAAAAAACGTAGGGGTAAGTTTTCAAAACCAAGCACAGTGTTGCTACATTGTATGGGAATGCACAGTGTAACTCCGGGCAAGATGTACCTGCCACCAGAGACACAGCAGACGGCTGTGAGAGGTGACAAGTGCATAGACATGGACAAGGTCTACTTCTTGTCCTGGGTGAGGTCATACAGGTTCACGGTAGAATCTTTTAAGCACTGTTTTATGTCTTAAAGTACTGCACTGCAATATTTTGAGGTCTGTACTGCAAGAATCACCTTGAAGGCTCATATTTATGCTTTAAGACAAGGGTTATTGGCACTCCTGTCTGAGGCAGGAGAACCAGGACTTTAAAGCCAATCTGGGCTAGACAGACAATCCTTGTCTCAAAAAGAAAAATAAATAAAAAGGAGCTAATTTGCAGACCTTGTTTGCTTTCTTGAGACAGAGTCTCATTATATATTTATGTATTTTAAATATGTATTTATCATAAATAGATTTAATATTTATTTAGAAATATTTATAATATATTTTATATGTAATATTATATATCATAATATTTATAATATTGTATATATGCCATGGAATTCACTATGTAGATCAGGCTGGCCTCAAATTGAGATCCACCTGAAAAGAGCAAATTTCAATGAACTATATTAACAGCTCCAATTTAACATTATTCTAACTCGAATATCTACAAACAGCAGGCAGACCAGCATATCCACAGCAGTGTGCTCAACTAGTATGAGTCATCGCCAAGGCACAGTAAGAAAACCAGTGCCTGACAAACTCAGAGGCAGATGCTCGCAGCCAACCACTGGACTGAGCGTGTGGAGTCCCCAATGGAAGAGCTAGAGAAAGGACTGAAGGAGGTGAAGGGTTTGCAACTCAGCCCCATGGGAAGAACAATAACAGAGCTCCCAGGGACTAAGCCATCAACAAAGGAGTACACATGGCTCCAACTGCAGAGGATGGCCTTGTCAGTCACACACCAATGGGAGGAGAGGTCCTTGGTTCTAAGAAGGCTTGATGCCCAGTGTAGGGGAATCGAGGGCGGGGAGGTGGGAGTGAGTGGGTAGGTGAAGAAACACCCTCATAGAAGCAGGGGAGGGAGGATGGAATACTGTGCTTCTGAAATGGGGGGAAAACCGGGAAAGGGGATAACATTTGAAATGTAAATAAAGAAAATATCCAATAAAAAAGAAAAAAAGAAAAAGAAAACCTGTAGAAGTATTACAATGCAGATGACTGTAAAAAAAAATAGTGTGTGTGTGTGAGAGAGAGAAAGGGAGAGAGAGACAGACAGACAGAGAGCAATTATGATAAAAACAGAGCCTGGAAAAAGACAAGTTAGTAACACTGGCTGTTTCAGAGAGTTGAGCCTAGAAAACAGACTCTAAATTTCTTTCTTCTTTCTAAACTTTGAACCAAAATGGAGTCAGCTGCCCCTTAACAAACCATGTACATATGTTTTTAAGTGTACAGAATGTCACATAAAATGCAATTACTTTTTCACATAATTTAAAAGTTAAGAAATGATTTCATATCATTAATTTATATCATTCACAAAATATCAAATCTTGTGGTACTACTCAGTCGTTAAGAATGTTTTAAAGCGGAGCTGGAGAGATGGCTCAGTGGTTAAGAGCACTGACTGCTCTTCCAGAGGTCATGAGTTCAAATCCC
>NW_022196904.1:160387863-160399707 GCF_008632895.1 Mastomys coucha | reverse complement strand
GGCCAGCCTGGTCTACAGAGTGAGTTCCAGAACAGCCAGGGCTATACAGAGAAGCCCTGTCTCAAAAAACCAAAAAGAAGAAAAAGAAAATGTAACAATACTGAAGAGCAGTGGTGAAGTCCTTGGAAACTCTTTCAACATTCAGGAAAAAATACAATTATTGGTAAATTGCATATTCTAAAGTACAAAAAAGAACACGAGGGCTCCTACAAGTCAACAGTGCACATTAATTTTCAAAATAACCTCAAGTACAAGCTAATATAATTTAGCAAAACAGATTAAAACCCCCAAATAACACCTAAGAAAATAGATACATATCATCATCATCATCATCATCATCATGATGCATTTTTTCAACTACCCACTCCAATAAATAAGAAGGATGCACCTTAGTCAGACTGGGTGAATGTCTCTCTTTTCTAATACAAAACAGAAAATAAACAAACAAAAAAAGACACTGAAGATGAAACATACAAATATGTATGTCATAGGCTAGAGAGATGGCTCAGCAGTTAAGAACACTGAATGTTCTTCTAAAGGACACAGGTTTACCACAAGATCTGACACCCTCACAGACATACATGCAGGCAAAATAACATGCACATAAAATAAAAATAAATTAAATAAGAATAACTATGCTACTACTAACTACAGCACTAAATACATAAATAAGGGGAAAATCATAGTCTACTAGTGAAAAAGCGCTTGATGAAATTCAGATCTGCACATTCTGTTTTGAAAGGCATGGTACATTTACTAAATCTAACAAAGGGTTTGTTTTTAAAATTGAAGTCTCAATTAAAGAATGGAGAAATCTTCCTTAGTCATAGGGAAATCTGTGCTAAAACACCCAGGTGGTACTGAACTCCAAATACAATAGATTTTTTTTCTATATGCAGAATGTATCTGTGTTTAATTTGAAAATTCAGTAAGAAACCAACAATAACTCCTCATAAAACAATGATTCCAAGAAAATACTGAAAGTTACAGGAATGTTCTGTCTCTCAAAATGCCTGCCTCCTGGTACCACCTCCACCTTTCTCACAGAGCAGCGCTCCCCTCCTCACAGAGCAGCGCTCCCCTGGTAGGAGGTAAGATAAGCACCTCACTGTGGCGGTCCTAAGGTCCTAGGTCCTGTGATACCTTTGTTACTGGACTTGGGGACAGAGTCACAATTTGTGCCCCAAGTCAAATCCAGTCACCCATCGTTACTAAGCGGAAAAGAGAAATCTATTCACATGGCCACATTGGGAAGAGAGGTAAAGGAGTCAGCGAACCCAAACCTTCAGGATTCTAAGTGAGACAGATGGATGGATGGACGGACGGATGGACGGACGTGTAAAGAAAGGGCCATGGATCTGCACATCCAGGGACTCCTGGTCAAGGTGTGTCTCAACTAGCTGACTGATCACTGCCCAGGGTCTAACCGACAGAAACTCTCTCTATCCAACCAAAGCAGAATAGACAGTTCTTCTAAGTGACCACAAACTTATAACAAAATAGAAGTAAAAATTCAACAAGATTAATAGAGTTAAACCATAGTGCTCTTCTCATACCATAATAAAGTTAAAATCAGCACCACAAAGAAGGCAAGAAATAATCTAGACACTAGGAAATTAAACATACGAGTGAATAATCAATCCATGGGTCAACGAGTAGGTCTCAAAGGAAACGTTTTAAATCACATCAAACCTAAAGTAAACCAAAGTACAGCACATCAAAATGTGTGGGGTAGAGCTACAGCATTACTGAATGGGCACTTTTGTGCACCACAGGCTTTTATTAGACAAGAGGCATCGGCATCTAAACACCTCAAGAACCTAGAAAAACAAAAGCAAAATAAACCCAAAACCAGAGAATGAAATAATAAAGATATAAGCAGAAATTACATTAATTAACGAATAAAAGAAACTCACTGAAACGAAGCCCTAACTATCCCTCCCCTGTCTCTGTAACCATGGGGTGGGTGGGGGAGAGTGGGAGGGGACAAAGAACAGAACTTCAAATATTCTGGGCTCTACCTGTGAGCTACACCCAAAAATCACAAGAATAAATACAGTCATATTTTAAAATGGGCAATGACATGAAGACATTTCACAGAAAACATTAGATGTATGGTGGCATATACAAATTAATACAATGAAAAATGGCTGCATAGTAAACATGGCCCAGAATGACTAAAATGAAAAGGATTTCAAATGCTGGCGGGGATGGAGAAAAACTGAAGCACTTGAGCGTTGCTGGTGAGAACATAAAGTGGTACGCGTACCCACACGGAAAGAGTTGGTACCATCTCAAAGAATGAAAGAGGCAACTACCCTACAACCCAGCATTCACAACGGAAAAAAGGAAGACTGTGGTCCTCACAGAAACCAAGCCCGTGAGCTGGAGAGCTGGCTCAGTGGTTAAGAGCACTGGCTGCTCTTCCAGAGGTCCAGAGTTACACTCCCAGAAGCCACATAAAGATCCCAAACCATTTGTAACTTCAGTTCCAGAAGGTCTGATATGTCTTCTGACCTCTAGGGAACCAGGCACACAAGCGATACATACAGCCATACATGCAGACAAAACACCCATGTGCAGTAGAACAAACGAGTCACTCAACTATGCAGACTACTTCAAAATTAGAAATGAGTAAGGTGTTCTTTAAATAAAAAGAAACAAGAGAAAGGTATTTTCATATTCTGGAAATTTTTTAAAGAATCAAACTTGCTTTAAAAAAAACTTATAGGAATGTTAACTCTACAACCTACAACCTACAACCTACAAGCTATATGCTGCCAAGGATAACTTGAATGAATGCGGCCCAGCAAACTCCCAAACTTACTGAAAATACCATGTTTTCTGGCTAAGGTATGAACAACAAATATTGTTGTATCAAAAGCTAGCCACCCCTGAGGGATCTTGCTGAATGATGTATGGACATTCTATACACACAGTATTTTCACTCATCTACATTTCTTCTTTTTTGTTTTTGTTTGTTTGTTTGTTTGTTTTTTCGAGACAAGGTTTCTCTGTGTAGCCCTGGCTGTCCTGGAACTCACTCTGTAGACCAGGCTGACCTCAAACTCAGAAATCCTCTGCTTCCCAAGTGCTGGAATTAAAGGCGTGTGCCACCGCTGCCCAGCTCATCCGCATTTCTTAATGACTGCAACCAGAGACAGATTAGGAGGAATGAGAAGGCAGACAATGGGTGTGAGCAACCCCACCTCCCTTTGATTTGTTAGTTTCCTGGAGGCAGGTGTGCACAGCATAGAGGTAGGTAAGAAGAGGGACTGGAGCCAGGAGGATAAATGTCACAAGGAGAGATGGGGGCTGTGGTTTGGGGCAGGAAAATATTATCTGTAAGAAACTGACAGAGTTGTTATGCCTGCAGAGCAAGGCAGAAGTCTTCTCGATGGGCTTCACGCCCCTCAAGTCCCCAGAGAATGGCGCCAGTCCACTGCTGAGTCTGAGTCGCCTTCCTCATAAGTGCTGCAGGCGCAGAGAGGCCGAGTTCTGATTGGGTGGTCACAGAGTCTATATTCCTACATATCACCACAGCGGCTAGGACTCAGACCATTTAGCTCTCACATTATGTTAGACCTAGTGACCTCCTTAGGCCCTTGGGAAATCCAGAGGTAAAAATACCCAGGACAAGCCAAGCGTGATGATGCACACATGCCTTTAATCTCAGCGCACCAAAGGCAAAGGCAGGTGGAGCTCTGGATCTCTATCAGGGGTTCGAGGCCAGCCTGGTCTACAGCTTGAGTTCCAGGACAGCCAGGGCTATACAGAGAAACCCTGCAGGAGGGAGGGTAGGGAGAGGGGACAGAGATAGCTGGGACAAGTGCTTTATAATGCCAACATAGAATATCCAACGTCTGTAGCAGAAAAATGAACCCTTCAGGCTGGAGCCCCCATGAAATAAAACCCCATCAACTCCATCACTCAGGTACCCTGGCTATTTTACTTTCAGTAAAATGGCAGAAACAACAGAATATATGAGGCAAGTATATAATGAGGTAGTATAATCAGATGTTGTATTCAAGAGTGAAATATAAATTGCATGCGATTGTACTTTTTTTTTTCCAAGACAGGGTTTCTCTGTGTAGCCCTGGCTGTCCTGGAACTCACTCTGTAGACCAGGCTGGCCTCCAACTCAGAAATCTGCCTGTCTCTGCCTCCCAAGTGCTGGGATTAAAGGCGTGAGCCACCACTGCCCTGGCCAGATTCTTAAGAATAGCAGCAGGTATTATTAAAACAGCCCAAGGAGCTAGACATGGTAGTATAGGTTACGTTACTGTAGAGAAGGCTGAGTTTGAAGCAAGTCTGGGCTGCAAAGGAAGACCCTCCTTGGTTTCAGAAGTGGATGAAGACTCAGGTCATGCCCAAGCCCTGGCATTTCAGCCAAGGAAATGAGTCTCTTAAATAAAACTTCCATCTTCCTGTGCAGAGAGGTTAAAATAACGGGAAGGAATTGGACTCCAAAGAAAGATGATCCTGGAGTAGTTCCAGGTAACTCTGTAGAGACACCTGGTATGGTGGCACACACTTGTTATAACCCCTGCACCCAAAGTGGAGGCAGGGGGTTACCTCATAGGCCATCCTGGGTTACATATCAAATTCTATGTCATCTAGGCAAAGTAGTCTTAACTTATGTCAAAACACTAAACAAAACAAAAGCAGCAAAAAGACAATCACAGTGGTGGTGCCCACCTTTAATCCCAGCAGAGGGAAATGATAATGGACACAGCGGTATATTAGAGAAGGCTGCACTACAATGATAGACGGGCTCAGTGGGGTCAATAAGATGTTTTTGTTTGTTTGTCTTTTTAATTGTCTTTTGCAGGGGTGGGGAGAAGTTTACAAGGGTAGAGAGCAGATATGGAAGGACTGGAAAGTGAGGGTGATTGGGGTGAATGATATGAAATTCCCGAAGAATCAATAAAAACATTATGTTAAAAAAAAGCTTCAGTTAGCCGGGCGGCGGCGGCGGCGGCGGCGGCGGCGGCGGCGGCGGCGGCGGCGGCGGCGGCGGTGGTGGTGGTGGTGGTGGCACGCCTTTAATCCCAGCACTTGGGAGGCAGAGGCAGGCAGATTTCTGAGTTCGAGGCCAGCCAGGTCTAGTTCCAGGACAGGCAGAGCGAGTTGTTCAGCACCAGTACTGACACTTTACTAGACTTATTGCTAAGATACAGAATAAAATTCTTGACAGTGGGGTCCATCCTGTGTATTATAGGGTATTAACAGCCTCTTGAGCTCTCCTTACACTGGCAACTCCCCCAGTGGCATCTAAAAAATGCCTCTAAATACTGTCAACACACCAGGGAATGAAACTACCAATAATATACAAGTATGTAGAAATCGGCACTTAAAAGGGAAACTTCAAAGGACATCATAACTTAAATATTTAAAAGTTCCCAGTGACAGTCGGGAAAGACTTGGGACAGCAGACAGTACAACCTTTACCCAGTGCTCAGTAGAATCTTAATAAACCAGCTGTGTCCGTTTCTTCTGCTCGTTACATCTAAGGATTTAATTAGTCCTCAAAGAAATCCCATAACGCAGGTAGGACGCCACGACCCTACTTTACAAACAGAAAAACCTGAGACTCAGAAATGAGTTTTGCTTTGACATTTCTTTTATGTCTAAGGGTGGGGTGGGGGTGTATATATAACCAGGTGCATGCGTGGGTAAGAGAATGACCTGAGGGAACACTATGGGACACTCTCCTACACAGACACACACAAAGTGTTAAAGGGGGTGGGAGGGGGCTTAAAAGAAAGCCCCCTGTAATGATCCACCTGTAATGATCCTCAGCCACCATTTCCACTATCACAACGGAAGGACATCCAGAATATCTTCCCTACAACTGCCAGGTTAGTCCCTGCTCCGAGTCCACCGGGCCCCTCACCACACTATACTCTCACTATTTCACCATTTCCCCACTCCTTCCTGTTGAGAGGACAAGTTCCCAGAGTGCAAATACAACCAACGTAGGTCTAGACTCCCCTCCCCAAAGCCTGGCACATAATGGGGTTCAATAAACTTCTGAATGGTCCGGATACAGCCTCCTCCACACGCACGCCCTCTGGGAGCTTTCAGGAAGCGCCTTTGGAGGTGGTGGGACTTGCACTCCAGCTGGAGGCTGTACCTGGCATTCTCTGAGTTTCTTCCAAGTTTCACAGCCTGCGTCAGGAAGCGGCAGGCAGAGACGAACGATGCTCCTGAGGACTGACCTACGAACCCAAATACTCATACATGTGTCCCTGTACATGGGTATATTTTGCCATAGTTAACTTATGTATGTATTCACAGGCATGTCAAGTCTACAAATTAAAGTTGAGATGTGAATTGAGGTCCCTCAGTTAGTAACCAAACAGTAAAGCCTTAAGCCAGCATAAAACCTCAAGTGTCAGTCAAGTGTCAACACCTTGAGAAGGTGTTGGGTTTTGCTGTTAACTACACACAGACCAGAGTGAGCTGAGGAGAGGAACTTTCAATTCAGAAAATACACACATTAGGTTGGCCTATGGGAAAGCCTGTAGTACATTTCCTTGCCCACTGTGAATGATGTTCCTCGTGGGCAGGTAGTCCTGCAGTACGGGACCGTAAGCAGCATCTTTCTTGATCTCTGGTTTGGGCTCCTACCCTGACTTCCCTTCCTGATCATCTACAACTGTGAATTGAAATAAACCCTTTCCTCCCAGATACCTTTTGGTCAGAGTGTTTTGCCACACCAGTAGAACCCTAAAACATGGGGTAAAGCAAATTATGTTCTACAGTGGTGCACCCCATAAAATACCTGCCTCCTCAGGTACCAGAATCCCTAGCTTTTCAGAAAAATGCCAAGGACAAAATTACATGTGAGTTCCTAGAAACATGGAAATACTGTATTGGAAGGCACCTATCAAGTCAACTCTGAATTCCATCTTATGGGCAACATAGATAGAATTTCTTTTTGAAAGGAAGCCCAAGTCTCCGGCTAAAGCACTTTTTATCTAAAATAAATAAATAAGTAAATAAATTTAGGGAAAAAAAAAAAAAACTTGTGCCAGTGGTCACAGTAGAAGCAAGGTGTCCAGGCTAATCTGGGGTTGGAAACACAACGAAGTGGTCCAAGCAATAACTTCTCCTAAGGACCAGCTTTAAAAGTGGGGGTGCAGGGATTGGGGGTAAGAGATTTGAGGGAAAGGAGTACAACCAATTTAGTAGTCTCTCCTAAACTTCTGCGGTTTTTGACTGTTTGCTTTCAGTTTTTGTTTCTGTTAAACGACTTTTTTTTCCAAAACAGGGTCTGACTATGCAGCTCTGGCTGGGCTGGAACTCAAAAGTACAGACCAGGCTGACCTCTAACTCAGAGACACGCGACTGCCTCTGCTTCCCAGTTTTTTTGTTTTAAGACAAAAACTCACTGTGTGGCCCAAGCTGGCCTTGAACTTGAGATCCTCCTACCTCAGCCTACTGAGTGCTGGGATTACAAGGTCCTGTCACCAAGCCCAGTGTTCTCTCAGGCAGTACAGGGAAGACAGACTTTACTCATCACCTGACTAAGCCTTCTAGTTTTTCCTTTCCTAACCTTCCATTTCCATCACCATGCACAAAACTTTTTGAGTGCTAGCAATGAAATTATAAAAAAAAAAAAACAAAAACAAACAAACAAAAAAACACTCAGATAAATGATGAAATGGTCTAGTTCTCTAGTACAAAAACCTCTGCAAAAATAAACTTATCAGCCAGACCAGGTCTCCTGAACTAACTGCAGCACTGCCCCACCTTCAGGCTACAGACAGGTTTTCTCTTTTTTTGTTTTCATTGATTCAATTGTCTTTATCCGGAGGGATCTAGGAGACACTTTTGAACACCTACCTAAATTCTAGGGGAACAAAGTCATTTAATGAGACGTGGGGTTTAAATGATAGGTTCAAGCGATCTATCTACCTTTGTGGGACAGATAAATCAATAAAACCTTTGAAGCCTGCAGTTTATTGTTTGGCCTTCCTTTTCCTTAAGTCAAGACAACCAGGTAGGTCTCCGGCATCAAAACTATCTTGGCTGAGCGTTCTGTAGCAGGCCTGTAATCCCAGCACTCGGAAGACGGAGGTAGAAGGAGCAGGGCTTGAAGGGCATCCTCAGTTACATCCGTAGTTTGAGGCCAACATGGGACCCCGGTTCAAAAGCAAAAACAAAAAACAAAACCCTATTACAAAGCTTCGCTACTGCGCACATTGGTGACTAATAGAAACGAGCGCTTCATTTAAAAGTAAAATTTTATAATAATCTTCTGAAGAGATGGGGGGGGCGTGATAAATAATGGCAACAGAAACTGGTGTCCAAGCGGGGCAGCGGTTTCAGACCTGCTTTGGATGAGATCGGGAAACCAATCAGTGGTACTTTTTTCTCTCCAATGTCTCTGTCCGTCCACTCACTCAAATCACTACAGATTAGTCCAATAAACTGTTTTTCTCCTGGGAGGTTTTACGGCGAAAGCAAGAGACTCAAGAGAGGGAAGCGAGTGGGCGATGCCTACGATTCGTAGCAACAAGCTAGCCAGGAAAACGTGTAGCTGTTTACTACCTGCGCCCAGGAGCCCCAGGGCATCCTTCCACGCGTGGCGCAGCTCGCGGACAGATCTGCCTCCCGCGCCTCCCGACCACCATCCCTCCCACGCGCTCAGCGGCCACTCCGGGCTGCGACCCCGGATCTCCCCCTCCTCGAGCCCCCTCCCAAGTCACCTCGGAGGCCCGGGTTGTCGTCCCTGGCCCGAATCCTGCGGATCTTGACCGGTCGCCCGCTCAGGGTGGACAGGACCAGCCGCTGGCGCAAGAAGTTACACCCCGCGTAGCTGAGCGAGTGCGCCTGGGTCGCCATGTGCGCGCCGTCCGCAGAGGCCGGGGAGCGGCGAGCGGGGAGCGCGACCGGGGCCACAGCAGCCCCCGACGCGTCCACGTGGTTTAGAACAGGAAGACAGAGCGACTAGACACCGGGTCAGAGGGGAGCGGGGCGGAGCCAGCGGCCTCCCGCCCGCCTCCCTGCCTGGCTGGGGAGGCCCGGGCGCCGGGGGACACTGCCATTGGCCTACTGGGGAGCTGGGCGTTGCCCTTTCTGCGTCGCCATTGGTCTGCGCTGTAGCTGGGCGGTGCTCCTGCCGCCTCGCCATTGGCCAGTAGTGAGAGGGCGGTGCTCGGGCCCCAGCAACAGCGCGCGGCTGGAGGGAACGCGTAGCGCTGCGGGGAAACCCTGGCGCCCAGACGCCGTGGGGGTCTGTCTGTCTGTGCACTACTTTCAAGGCCTATGCGCCAATGGAGGCAATGGCTCCGCCTGGGTGCTAGCAGCCTGGTACTTAGCATCCCACCTACGGCAGCCGCGGGCAAGGATGCTACCCTCTCCCGCGTTTTCCTGCTACGGAAGGGAACAGGATTGGCGCGCTTACCCTGTTGTTGGCGCGGTGTCTGGGTCTGAGCCGAAATCCTCCGAGGTGCAGCCTACCAATCTTTCACTCCCGGGAACTTGCCAAGCTGTCAGAAGCTGCCTGAACTAGGACCCGAGCCTTTAGACAAGAGGCCACTGCTTATTTTGTAACGAGGGGCCTCGCTTTGTCCCTTTCTCAACTGCCCCTTCGTTTATATTCTTTGAGTTTGGTGTCAAGACAGATCTGTAACCTCGCATGACTCAAAATGGACAGTTGCAATAACTTCAGGACATACCTGCTCGTGCATACACGGGGGTGGATGGGGATCTTGCTTTCCCATCTTTCCTGCCATCCTAGCTTGCACTCCAAAACCTTCCTAAATATTGTATTGTTTCACTCTTCTATTTAAAAACTATCAAATGGCTACAACTTAGGAACGCAGTATCTTGGTGTTAGGTTTGTAGCCATTCACACGGGTTGTAACACCAGAAAGCATAGTGGAGGATGGAGTGGAAGCAGGAGAAAGATAAAGACAGCCATCCTAAGCGGGTGAGAGTGACAAGGAAACCCCAGCGGAGCATCCAAAAGGTGGCAGTGAGTGAGGAGGTGCTCAGTCTATGGACCAGCCCTGAAATACACTGAGGCGGCTAACCCTCTTACCACAACGCCATTCTGTTAGACTGCCTTTATACAGCTTATGTGGTCTGACAGGCAGCGTTGGAAAAGCTCCAGGACCCTCAGACTCTCCTCTTGTGAAAAATACTAAAGCAACCAGGAGTACTTTCACATCAGGAATGGATTTTTCATTTTCGTTTTTAATGCTATCTCGTTTATTACTCAATAATCTTTTGAAAAAATTATTATTCAATAAAGAATGCTCACATATCTGTTCAGAGCTCACCGTTTTCAATGCAAACCTGCTGAGTTTTATTCCATCATCATCTCATCTCTGCCTCTAGATTTTTCAAGCCCACCTGGACTTTGCAGGCCAATAGTATTCGGGTATTAATTCTCCTAGTCTTCAAGCAATGACTGAAGGGAGCTGACATGGAAATACCCAGGCTCTCTTTGCATATCCAGGAGGCAACGCTGGAGTGTCCTTTAAAGCCCCAGTTTCTGACTGTGGCACCCTCTTGGTTAAGCACCATTTCCTGGCTTCTTTCCCTGTAGCTCTTCCCAGCTTCTTTCTGATACGTGCTAGAAATAACTCTCGAATAAATTGTGTCCACTCTAATTTTTGCCTCAGCGTCTTCTGGGCATAAGTCCTGACTTATAAAAATTTGAGAACTGAGATGTAGAAGGGGGAGGGCGAGCTTGTTGTAAGCAACACAGTAAATGGCAGAATCGCAATGAAAACTCCATTTAGCTATCTACTCTTTCAGACTTCTGAACCTTCTGGGGGGTGTGGGGGAGGGAAAGAGCGTCTTCAGGGTAGTTGGAATGGAGCAAAATCCACTAAGAGAGAAGAGAGCTAGCTGGCCCAGTAGCCAGATTCAAGTGTCAGACAGGGCATCGAGTAAGCCTGCAGGTAATTCCACTCGTCGCCTATACTCTCTGACTGGGCTTTGGAGGCCCCTTCACTAATGCCCTCTGAGGCAAAGATGAGCTGTTCCACCAAGTCCTGCCCACAGCGCATAGCCACAACTTGATTAGTGCCAGTGTTTCAAGCTACAGGGTTGGGTGATTTGTTACACAATAATAAGTAACCGAAAATCATTTACTGCGGCACAGACGTGCCATCTTAGTTTGGATAAGCTATGACTACACATCCCTGAGCAGTAATGAATCAGCAGCCCACACAAGTGTCTGCATGACATTACAGGGTGAGTGCCAGCAGTTCCCACACTGCGAGTCGTGGACATAGGATCTCATTTTGTCTTCACAACAAGATAGCTCACAAGTTGGACTGGTAAGTGAATAGAAGCTTACAAGCACAGCTCTGTAGAATTTCACCTGCGTTTACATTCTGTACAATTTATTAATTTGTTCCTAGAACCTTCTGCCTAACTGAATGGTAAATGAAATACTTCTCACTCCGTGATTGCTTCTGTAACACTTCTATACTTATAAGGGCAAAAATCTACTTGACTAAGCCACAGGATATTGGGAGAAATAAATTTTTCCTACTACATAGACAAAGCTGCTTAAAAACCACACTTCCACACACAGCCTGCCATTTCTCATCTTCTCGCCTCGAGTCTTTGAGGATCCTAGGGCTCTTTTTTCTGCCTCAGTCTGGAACTATTTTGCTCCAGTTTTAGTGTGAGTTTCTATCTCCTTAAGCTCTTACAATGACTACTCAAAACTATGTTTGGGCAGATTCTGTATAGCCTTTTATCACTTCTGTTATAAATGACCCTGCACCCAATGAGGGAGGGTCCAGAGAGTGTAAAAGATACTTTTAATTCAATGAAGACAGGTCCAGAAGTCTCTTATAAGACAGGTTTCAA
>NW_022196904.1:160380065-160387323 GCF_008632895.1 Mastomys coucha | reverse complement strand
ACACATACACACACACACACACACACACACACACACACACACACACACACACTGTTTAACATTTGCCTGAAGAGTTTATTTAAAAAACAAAACAAGGTGGCACACGCCTTTAATCCCAGCACTTGGGAGGCAGAGGCAGGCGGATTTCTGAGTTCGAAGCCAGCCTGGTCTACAGAGTGAGTTCCAGGACAGCTAGGGCTATTCAGAGAAACTCTGTCTCGAAAAAAAACAAAAAAACAAAAACAAAAACAAAACAAACAAACAAACAAACAAAACCAGGCTGTCTCATATCTAAAGTTTCTTCAGTATGTCTGGTTGGAGCCTGAGAACTCCTATTTCTAATAATTTCCCAGGAGATATTGGTGTTTCTGGCCTACAGACTATGCTCTGAGAAGTGCTAAAAGAAGAAAAGGACCTATCAGTTGTCTTAAAATTTTCTAACCTACACATAACTGGTGTTGTGAGTCGGAAAAAAAAAGAGAAGGAGAACAGATATTTGAGGAAACAGTGGGCAACAGCTTTCAACTTTGATTAAATATGTAAACCAAAGAAGCTCAACCAGTTCCAAGTATCCTCAAAACTGTGTATCAAGATGCAACCATCACCAAACTATGAAAAGACAAAGAACCTTATAAGTGACAAAAGCGAGGAAACTTATGGCTTACAGGTGACCTTCGCGGAAACAAACAGCTGTTGTCTCATGAGGAACCGTCAAGACCAAACACGAACTGGAAAACTTCCAAAGTGACAAGAAGGAAAAGCTGTCAATAAAATTTATATTAAGGGCTGGAGAGACGCTCAGCAGTTAAGAGCACTGACTGCTCTTCCAAACTCAGGTTTGGTTCCCAACACCCGCATGGCATCTCCTAACCATCTGTATATAATTCCAGCTCCAGGGGATCTGATGCCCTCGTCTGACTTCAGGGAGCACCAGGCTTGCAAGTGATGCATAGACACACATGCAGACAAAAGACCCATACACAAAACAAAACCAAGTGGAAAAAATTATATCCAACAAAATTACTATAAAACAAAGTAGCCAAGTGTACGGCGCCTTGCTGCCCGGATGGCAGCAATAATGACGAACACACTTAGACTTCTTCTCTTGCGGTTTACTCAGGAATATTCTTTTGTGTTACAGCTCTCCTAGGTACCCAGGTGTTACAGCTCTTTAAGGTACCTAGGTATTACAGCTCTCCTAGGTTCTTAAGTGTCACAGCTCTTCTAGATGTCACGGCTCTTCTTGGCTCAGTCTGTTGCTACAGTGTATCAGGAACCAGCGCCATCTTGGATTTTATCTTCCAAGCGGCTGCCTACAGCCAAGAAAGCTTGTCACTAGGAGAGCCACACTACCTGAAATCAGTCCTTCAGGCTGAAATGAGAGAATACTAGATGACACTCCAAACCAGATGACAGAAGGGCATAAGTAATGCCAATGGCATTAGTGTATTTTTGCTTGCCATTTCATTTTTTTTTCTAATAGTATTTAAAAGACAACTGCAGAAAATCTCTGTTGATGTGCACACAATGAATAAAGCTGTGGATTATAACATCAGCGGAGAGAAGAGAAAGAAAATGGTAGACGTAAATCTTTCTATATGCAATGGCTGTCAACTTGACTATAACTGCAATGAACTAAAATGCTACAGCAGAGTGCACAGCTGTAAAGGACTTCTGCTTCATTTGAAGTGGGTCAATCTCCTTATAAAATGGGTCTTTAAAGTAGAAAGACACTTCTTTAATCCAGACCTTTAATCTGTATATAATCTGGACCTTCTACTGGAAGCCTACTACAAGGGCATGAAAGAAGGACGCTTTGGATGTTTGTCTGCTTTCTCTAGCCTTGCTAGCAAGTCCGTTCCTTCATCAGCATTAGAGCCTACTTCTTCAGGATCCCAGTGTAGACTAAAGATCCATGTGACATCCAGCCTCACAGACGGAGTGGCTACTGGATTCTCGGGCTTTCCACTCATAGCCTGCCATTGTTGGGTTAGCTGGAGCTCAGCCTGTAAATCATAAACAAAAAATAAAACACCATCCAATCTAGAAAAAGAGTTATTCTATACATTCGGTTATTCTCTAGAACTATGACTAATATACCATTGAAGTTAAGTTATAATCAATTTGAAGTAGATTGCTATAATGCGTTCATGTTGATTTCAAGTGCAACCACTAATAACTAAAAAAATGAACCATAAAATAAATGCCAAAAGAGTTAAAATAATAGAATGTATGTATATCAATGTAACACAATTAGATATTAATGTAAGAATTGAAGGGGAAGCTAGGAGATATACAGATAACAACCCAAGGTCACACCTGGCTTTCTGTCAAGTAATTGTGCTAAACAAAAATATGTATTGATGAAGATGGCTCGGTGGCTAAAGCTCTTGTGGTGGAAGGGTGAGGATCTGAGTTCCAATCCCCAGAGCATACACTAAGCTGGACACGACAGCATCTGTCTGTTTCCCAAGCACTCCTACAGTGGAGATAGGCAATTCGCAGAAGCTCACAAGTGCAGAATGGCAAGCAACAAAAAGATCCTGTCTCAAGCAAAGGAGAAGGCAAAGACTGAGATATTCATGGTTGAACTCTGACCTCCATACACATGTAGCATACACATGCCTACACTTACACAGATTTATAGAATGCTCTACTTAAACATAAAGATTTACAGGATAAGACATGTCATCTACCCAGGCCTAGGACTCCATGATTAGATTAGATATGTAAGGATAAAAGATCAACCCATCAAAAGAGATATAACAATTAGATTATGTATATGTCGACATACCACAAAGCCCCAAAATTCATGAAGCAAAAGGGTGCAGAATTAGAAAAACAAAGAGACAGTTGTATCCAGAAATTTCTATTCTTTATAAAAAATAAAAAAATGGAAGTTGATTTGGTAATTCTTACCTATATTTCCAACACTCAGGAGGCTGAGACAAGAGGATCACCATGAGTTCAAGGACAGCTTGAGCTACATAGTGAATTTGAGGTTGGCCTGGGCTACATGGACTCTATGTCAAAGAAATGAAAATATATCAGACTTGAAGAAAATATATAAGACTGTAAATGAAAATGCATTTATAACACATATAAAATATGTAAGTATGTATGTATGTATGTATGTATGTAAAGGACCTACCATGCAACACTAAGAAATCATAAGTGGGCTGGCGAGATGACTCAGCAGGTAAGAGCACTGACTGCTCTTCCAAAGGTCTTGACTTCTGATCCCAGCAACCACATGGTGGCTCACAACCACTGGTAATGAGATCTGATGCCCTCTTCCAGTGCTTTTGAAGACAGGTACAGTGAATTACGCTGGAGGGAGCGGGGCTGGAGCGAGGGGGGCCGGAAGAGGTCCTGAGTTCAATTCCCAGCAGCCACATGCATGATGGCTCACAGCCATCTGTACAGCTACAGTGTACTCATACACATAAAATAAATCTAAAAAAAAAAAAAAAAAAAAAAAAAAAAAAAAAAAAAAAAAAAAGAAATCATAAGCACTGACTGGGATACAAAGTAATTAGAACTCAGACATCCTTGAAGGGACTATAAAATAGTGTGGCCACTGTAGAAATTAGCCTGGTATCTCTTTAAGAACTTAAACACAGCCAAATGAGGTGGTGCCTGCCTTTAATCCCAGGACTTGGGAGCAGAGGCAGGTGGATCTATGTGAATTCAGAGTGAACGTGGTTTATATAGCAAGCTCCAGGACACCTAGAGCGACACCTAGAGCTACATAATAGACTTTGTCAAAAGCACAGAACAAAACAACAAACAGCAGAATACAGTGGCATACGCTTATTGTTCATCACTTAGGAGACTGAGGCAGGATCGTGAGTTGAGGGCCTACCTGAGAGGCAGCATGACACGCTGCCTCACAAAGCTAAGGGCTGGGTCTCAGCTCAGTGGAAGAGCAACTATGAGGGATGTGCAAGAACCTAGTTCAGTCTCAAACACCACACACATCATTTGTCAAAACCAAAATGTAGAACCAACTCAAATGTCCATCACCTAGTGCACAGACGGGGTGTTCCACATAATGATAAAGAAATGACATCTGCAGTGTCCATGAATCTAGAGAACCTTAGGCAAAGGGGGGAAAAAGCAAGATAGAAAAGGCCACAAGATTTATCATTCCCCTTATAGGAAACGTACAGAACAGAACAAACACATGGAAAGTAAATACAGCAGCAGTAGTTACCAGGGGATAAAAGTTGAGAGTGGCCGTGGTGGCACACACCTTTAATCCCAGCACTTGGGAGGCAGAGGCAGGTGAGTTCCAGGACAGCCAGGGCTACACAGAGAAACCCTGTCTCGAAAAACCAAAAAAAAAAAGTTGAGAGTGATGGGAGGTGTGAAGTTGGTTCTGGGATGTCAGAATTATTCTGGAATTAAGAAAGCCATAAATGTTACACAACACTGGGAATAATCATTTTTAAACCACTCAACTGTGCACTTTGAAATCATAAAAATTGGGAATTTTATGTTATGTGGTTTTTATCTCAACAAAGTGCGTAACTGGTGGGTTGGAAATTAATAAAACCACGAAGAGAACAGTCTAGTAGAAGAAAGATGACAAATGTCATGGCATTTGCTAGCTAAGTCAGTAAGTTCTGAGGTGTGTCATCGCTGCCTTGGGGAGTGTGTGTTTCTTCTCCAGAAGTTGCTACCCTTGGCATGGTCATAGTCATCATGGACTCTGCTAGTATTCATGTGGCGTTGAGTCACATTTATTAGGTCATGTCTATTATGACAAGGATGAGAAGGAGAAGAACAGCTCTTCCTGTAAGTGGCCCAGCCCAGCCTGGGAAGACGGAGCTCACTACTCTCTTGACCCAGAAAACCCTACAAATTCATACAAATAAAGTTCCAATATTGGTGTTCAATAAAACTGCTCAAGCCTTCAAGTGTATGTGTATCTGAAAAGCCACCAACTATCTGAAAGGTTTTTTGTTTTTTTTTCTTTTCTTTCTGAGACCGAGTTGTCTTGTGCAGTGCTCACACTGTAGACCAGGCTGGCCTCATTTACCTGCTTCTGCAGTACAAGGGTTTGCCAGCATGTGTGTGTGTGTGTGTGTGTGTGTGTGTGTGTGTGTGTGTGCACCATGTGTGTGCCTGGTGCCTTCAGAGGCCAGAAGAGGGCCATGGGCTCTCATGTGTATGCTGGGAACAGAACTCTGGAGGAGCTGTCAGTGCTCGTAATGGCTGAGGCAACTTTGCAGTCCTCAAAGATGTCATTTTAAAGAAGCAATGTGTGATGGCAATGTGATGGTAAAGTTGGTAGGTGTGGCAGGATTTTCCAATTAATTTAAATATTAGTGCAGCAGGAGGCCTGAAACAGAGGTAGAGCTAAGAGTTGTAGAGAGAGGAAGATAGCAGAGACAAGTAGAGGGAGGAAGAAAGAGGGAGCAAGGGCTGGAGAGATGCTCAGCAGTTAAGAACACCGACTGCTCATTGGAAGGTCCTGAGTTCAAATCTCAGCAACCACATGGCAGCTCACAACCACCCATAATGTGATCTGACACCCTCTTCTGGTGCGTCTGAAGACAGCTACAGTGTACTTAGATGTAATAATAAATAAAATCTTTGCCAGGCGGTGGTGGCGCACACCTTTGATCCCAGCACTTGGGAGGCAGAGGCAGGCAGATTTCTGAGTTCAAGGCTAGCCTTGTCTACAGAGTGAGTTCCAGGACAGCCAGGGCTACACAGAGAAACCCTGTCTGAAAAAAAAAAAAAGGTACTGACTGCTCAGGACTCTGGAGGTCCTGAGTCCAAATCCCAGCAACCATACTGTAGCTCACAACCATCTGTTACGAGATAGTATGTCCTTTTCTGGTGTGCCTGAAAACAGCTACAGTGTACTTACATATAATAAATAAATAAATCTTTAAAAGAAAGAAAGAAAAAAGGAAAGAAAGAAAGAAAGAAAGAAAGAAAGAAAGAAAGAAAGAAAGGAGAAGAGAAAGAATGGTGATTCATATTCCCCATGGCTTTAAATAGCCACAGGTAGCTATAAATATCATAAAGGATAGAATAATTGGGATAACTTGTCTATTCTATGTGGGTGGCTTGTATTGCTGTCTTGTGAATTGAGAATTTCTTGATATATAAATCTGTAGTGAGGGAACTTGCTATTCTTTTTAATATTTCCCACAACAGGTAGGTGTGCCCATGTCAAACTGTGGGGCTGGACATAGGGTTAGTGACCCAAAAAGAGTGCTAAATTTTTGCTGTACCTGCTTTAAAATGCAGAGGGTGATGCTGAGTGCTTTAAAATAGAGAGTGATGCTGAGCTTAAGGGTTTAGATGGTGATCTTTATCTTGGATTCTATCACATAAGATGCATTACTGAGTCCACAGAGCTCATGGCTGGATTAGCCCTGGGGCATGAGCTACATTGCAATGATCCTCACTGAATAAGAACAAATTGTTCCAAAGCCAGAAGAGGAGGTCCCACAGAAGGAAAATTGCTACATGTCCTTCAGAACAGGGGGATGAGGGGAATGAGGGAGCAATCCACTACTGAACTTTTCCATGGGCATAGCTGGAGAGATAGTTTGGGGGGTGAAGAGGTCTCATTGCTCTTGCAGAGGATCTGTGTTTGGTTGCCAGAACCCAAGCAGGAAGGCATACAACTGCCTGTAACTCCAGCTTTAGGCGATCCAGTACTCTCTTCTTCTCCGTGGGCACTCACACATGTGTGGCATACACTTGCACATACACATAAATTTGAAAGAGAAGAAATTGTCTACAGTTCTACTTTTATGCAGAGGTATTTTTTAAAGTTTTATTGCAATATGATGAGAAAAGTTGCATGATTTCAATTTATCTGAATTTGTTAACATTTAAAAACATATTTTAAGTAAATAGAATTAAATCACATTCTTGTTTTCCTTTTGTACCCCAACTCCTCCCAGAGACCCCCCTTCAATACCTACAATATCTCTTTTTGTCATATTCTTTAAAATTTAGAAAATATTATAACAATAAAAATGAGTATTATAAAAGTTGTTTTCTTCTATAATTTTGTTGAAGATATTTACTGGCCCTTTACCTTGGGAGTCTTCACCCTCTTCTATACCTATTATCTTTAGGTTTGGTATTCTCAGTGCGTCCTGGATTTCCTGGATGTTTTGGGTTTTTGCATTTTGCATTTTCTTTGACTGTTGTGTCAGTGTTTTCTATGGTGTCTTCTGCCCCCGAGATTCTCTCTTCTATCTCTTGCATTCTGTTGGTGATGCTT
>NW_022196904.1:160359155-160379589 GCF_008632895.1 Mastomys coucha | reverse complement strand
TCCTTGTTGTGTCAGAACTCCTCAGAGTCAAGCTGTCTCTGGGATCCTGTGATTCTGGGATCCTGTGATCCTAAGCTTGTTAGATCACCTGGTAGTGGGACTTCCTCTGTGTGTTGTGGGACTGGCTGCAGAGCTTGCCCCCAAGGTCTGCTCTGGACACCACCCCAGACAGACCAGAAGGAACCCAAGTCACTGGGCTGGCAGAGTTCCTGTGTGCCTGGTCCCGCTGGTCCCAGTTACTCCCAGTGTTGGGACAGATGTTGGTTCCTCCTCACCTCTGATCCTGGGTGTGTCAGAGTGCCTGGGAGTAGAGCTTCCTCTGGGTGTTGTGAGACTGGCTGCAGCTTGTTTTGTTTTTAAAGACCTATTTATTTTATTTATATGAGTACACTGTAGGGCATTGGATCCAGTTACTGATGGTTGTGAGCCACCATGTGGTTGCTGGGAATTGAACTCAGGAAGAGCAGTCAGTGCCCTTAACCGCTGAGCCATCTCTCTGGTCCCAGGTCACAGTGTTTTATCACAGCAATGGTAACCCTAACTAGAACAATAATCGATTCAAGACAGCGCCCCCATGTTATATGTTTTATACATTTTAAGAAAAAGTATTTACAGTTCTCTCGGAATGGGGATTGGTTGCTTCTGCAGCAAAGATGCCCAATCAGGAGCTCCATCCTCCCTTGTACTTGTATGAGCTGAGTAGGCAGATGGCCATGGGTCTTTTCTGTGCATCTATCTATATTTCTGAATGCAGGCTAGAGAGGCATCCCTGCATCTGAACACAGTGGCATGGGACAGGGCAAAACCGCAAAGAGTTTGTAAAAACAGGCAAGCTTCTACACATAAACTAAAATAAATCTAAAAATAAATCAAAATTAAAAAAAAAATCCGTGACACATTAGTTTCTGCTTCTGAAATTGTCTTTTCCTAGCCATAAATATTGAGTTAAGACTACCTTCCCCAGGGATTACAATTTCTGTCCACTAATGAAATAATGTTGAAATTACTTGAGAGAACAAAGAACAAATTGTTCCAAAGCCCGGTGAAATGTTTCAAAAGTTCTACTCATAAGTTTTTTTAAAAAAATATTTTTATGCATTTGAGTGTATGCCTGCGTCTCTGTATGAACATCATATGCATACTTGGTAATCAAGAAGATCAGAAAAGGGTCTTGGACACCCTGGAACTGAAATTACAGGGAGTGTTAGTTGTAGGCCACCATGTGAATTCTGGGAATCAAACCTGGGTCCTCTGGAAGAACATCTAGTACTGTTACTGCGGTGCCATCTCTCCAGGCTCTGTTTGTAAGAGGTTTATATTTATTCAATATATATATAAATATGTATATATATATATATATATATGTGTGTGTGTGTGTGTGTGTGTGTGTATTCAATGTTTGTATATATGTTGAAAATGCATATTATTGATATACTCTTTTTTATTTAACCATTAAAATTAGATTTTATTTATTTATTTATTTAATTTTTTTGCTGCCCACATGATTGTGTGAGTGAGATGGCTAACCTTGCTTGTCAGCTTTCTACACCTGGAATCAACCTTCTGGGTCTGAAAATCGCTGAAGGAAGACCTCAGTATATAAAGACAAAGGGTATTAATTCTGTAAAAAGAACCAGCATGCAAGGGGTCAACAAGTTTTTTGAATTAGCAACTCCAGACAAAGGCATGAAGTCCTTTTTATAGGGAACCAGGGGAACTCTCTAGAAGGACTCAGTAACCTAAAATTTCATTGGTGGGTGCTGGGGGTCATAGCTGCAAAGTGGCCTGCATTCGTATGTTATGAACGGCTAGCCATAGGATGTGATAGGGCTGCCCAGCACAGATGGCCCATCCTAAGATAAGATACTCTTCCATTTCTGTGATTAGCCCCAGGCTGTTCTTTGGGAAGGAGTTTTGTGATCTTGTTCTGAATTTGATGGTCTGTCCCTGGAGCTGGTGTCTTATGTCTTATGGCCTTCTTTCTAAATCAGGCCTGGTCCTTAAATGGAGACAAATGGAGTCTTTAAATGGAAACAATGGGATTTATGTTGTCCTTTCACAACTAAAACCAAAGCAGCTGGGCACATCTGTGAGAGATTCTTCTTGATTAGATCATTTGACATGGAAAGGCTCACCCTAAATCTGGGGTGGCAAGATTCATCCTAAATCTACGCCACACCTTCTGGCAGCAACCCACCTAGAAGGACATGGAAGAGGGAAGCTTGCCCTCACCTCGCTGGCAATGGTGGGGAGTTGGTCTTGTGTACTGTATATTCAGATGCTGATTGATTTGTGTGTCCAGACATCTGGCTACAGTAAGGACAATGCTGTTGTTATCTAGCATCTCTGGTCTCAATGTTATGTAAACGTTGCTTTCCATCATGTCTTATTGTTTAATAAGGAACTGATCAGCCTATGACTGGACAGGAGAGCACAGTAAAGGTGGAACATCAATTGGATCCCAGTGAGAGGGTCCTAGGTAGAGAGAGAGAGAGAGATAGAGAGAGAGAGAGAGAGAGAGAGAGAGGAACAGAGACACCAGGAGGTCTCCTTGTGAGCTATGAGCACTGACAAGGAGCAGAACAAGCCAGAGCAAGACTCAGATGACAAGCAATAGGGCATTTAGCTGGGTCTTAACAGCTTAGAGGGTTAGAATAACTCAGAATCTGTCCAGCAGAGTGCCAGCAGCTTGTTAATAAAAACACCAGGTCTCTGTGTCTTTTATTTGGGGGCTATGTGGGGTAAAGTGGACGTAGAAACACTCTGCAGATATCTGGGAGCAAACAGGGCAAAGACCTCCCCCCCACCCCCGAAATACTACTATAGGCAAATTCATCTATCTTGCTACTGAGGTATTCCTCTGTTGGTATTAGAACCTATTTCTTTGGGATTCCAACATATACTAAAGATCAGCTGAAAAATCTAGCCTTGTGAACAGCCTTTCTGTCAAATAAGAGCCATTGTTGGATTAGCTGGACCTCCTGGAACTGGCCTACAGGTCACTATGGGTCTATAGGTCACTATTGCCTGTAGGTCTGTCTACAAATTCCCTTTTACTATATATTGAGTCATTCCATTAGTTCTAGTCCTCTAGAGATCCTTGACTAAGACAGTGACCATGTGCTGTTTTGATCTATAAAATATGAGCAGAAGTTAGCGGTGCTACTTGCAGACTAAAATCTTTTCTTCTGCTGTGGTGGCCAGTGTTTTTCTGGTTAGAAGCTGCTCCACTAGCTTAGATCCTGGAGTAAAACCCACCCCAGTGCAGCAAACAATTTACTATGGACATAGAAGCAGGGTGAGAGAGATGAATCTCGGCTGTTCCAAGCTGCAGGTATGTGGGAGTTGTAACCCAGCACTGCCTAGCCCAGTGGTTCTTAACCTGTGGGTTGAGACCCATTTGGGGGTCAAATGGCCCTTTCACAAGGGCCCCCTGAGGCTATCAGAAAACACAGATATTTACATCACAAATCATAACAGTTGGGAAAAATCTATAACAGTGAGATAGCAAGGAAAATAACTTCATGGCAGTGGTGGGGGTCACCATAGCAGGAGGAAGGGTTTAAAAGGGTCGCCACATTTGGAAGGTTGAGAACCACTGGCCTAGCCTAACAGAGTCCTTAATGTAGCTCTGTGTTACAGAGACCTGAGACCTCAGGTTAGTGGAAGACACTGGAAGACTGCTAACTGTGAAGAAACACAGAGGCATCGCCAGGTCACAGCTCTGTAACTGAACAAACAACAGGAGATGTGGAATCCCAGCACTGAGGAGCTGAGGCATGAGGATCAAGAGTTCAAGGCCAGAGCGGGTCAGTGGTGACGCATGCCTTTAATCCTAGCACTTGGGAGGCAGAGGCAGGTGGATTTCTGAGTTCGAGGCCAGCCTGGTCTACAGAGTGAGTTCCAGGACAGCCAGGGATACACAGAGAAACCCTGTCTTGAGAAAACAAAACAATACAAAAAAAGAATTCAGGGCCAGAAGGAGATTTGCCATGTGCCGGGGGAGGGTCAGGAGATAGCACTCATGAGAAGGTGCGGAACAGAGAGCATAGCCACCATGTAGGAGCCGGGGGACGGTGGCCCTGAAAGGGCTGCCTGGCTGGGTCAAGGGCAGCAAAGATGGAATATAGAGGTTTGTTTTTTTCAGGTCTATCAGTAGATACAGGCTTCCAGCCTGTACTCCCGTGGATTCCAGCTGGGACCACATAATAAGACCTGTTTAAAAATAAAGGAAGGAAAGAAGCTAAGGAAGGAGGGAAGGAAGGAAGGAGAGAGGGGAAGGAGGAAGGGAGAGGAGGGAGAAGGGAGGGAGGGAGGGAGGGAGGGAGGGAGGAAGAGAGGAAGGGAGGGAGGGAGGAGTGAGTGCTGCATCCCTGGTAGCTTGGGGCCTGGATCCCTGACTAAGAGTGGCAAAGAAATGAAGAAATGACATACACACAAATAGTGAAGCTGGGATCAGGTGGGGTTCTTTAAGGCTATCCCTACAACCAAACCTGGAGTGGTCTGAGTGTCTATGGTTTCAGCATAGGGGGTGGGGCTAGCTAGTCTCTAGGTATCTGCAGGTGAGCAGTCTTGGTCTGCAAACATCCAGGGAACAGGAAGCCACGGATGCTAAACTGCACACACTGATCAATCGTTCATAAACTCTTACTTGACCTCCTGAGGAAAGCTTATGGGTAATGGCGTTGCCAATTCCTCATGAGCCAATTGGCCTTGAGGTTCTCAATAGGCAGTGCACATCTCAAAATACCCACCTACTCAAGACTTCTCCCACTCGGAACTTCTTCCACTCAGGACTTCCTCCATTCCCTATAACAGCAGTCTATGGTTTTACTATTAATTATCAATGGAATTGTACTTACTCAGACTCATCTAGGCTTAATCCCCATGTTTTATCCAAATTTGAGCTCCTCTGTATATATCACCAGACTGTGGTCTTCCAAGTTCCTCTTGTAGCCTCTGGATATGTTAACAGGGCCCCAGACCTTATTAGCTCAACGACTCCATGATGGAAGTGCCATTCAGGCTGTAAAACTCAGCATGTAGACAGCACCACCTGCCAAACATGAAAAAAAAGACCTAAGCCATCGAAGTCCATACTTACAGGAAAGTCTCTAAATGTTGCTTTTTTGGCTTCTGTAGTTTTGGTTCTGGCTAGCTGTTCCTGTTTACTGAAGTATTTCAATCCAGGACATGGCTTTTGTGCTTAAAAACTCACCCTGAGGAAGTATGAGGGCTAAATTGGGACTCTGAACACCCAGTGTAGTCACCAGCCAGCTAATAAAGGTTTTCTGTTAGCAGTCTTCACTGGTAAATACATCTACCAGCATTTCTGGCCATCCCATTGACATCCCAGAGACCAGACCTTTACCCACCCGGGATCTCAGAGTCCCTTTGGAGTGAGGAAGAGTGTGGTGGTGATCAGGGGATTCCTAGAGGGTGTGCAACTGGAGATGTTACAGGTCTCAGGACTTCCTTTGATCAATCACTACCGAAAGAATGCTGCGGAGGCCTCTGACACCTCCACCCCAAAAGGAAACAAACTAGAAAATCCCTAGTCTGTCACTTCCAGAGGTAAGTTTGATTAAGGCACCATTTGGACACATAGGAGAGGTTAGAAGTGTCCCAGATCCATGTGAGATGTTATGGATCCCTTTGTCCATTTAGGTGAATGAATGTGGTGTGTGTGTGTGTGTGTGTGTGTGTGTGTGTGTGTGTGTGTGTGTGTGTGTGTTCAAGACTGGTCCCTGAGGTAGTGAAGGGCCAGACCCCTCATCCAGGTTCCCTGCCATCTATGCAGAATACACAGAGGGAAGGGGAGAGAGTTCCCCAGTTGAGCATTCCCTCCGCTCTGCTTCATGCCTGCTGTAAGCATCCCCAACAAAGGGAAAAAAAATTCCTCTGGGATGAGCCTGAAGGGAAAGAGAACATTCCACTCCTTTCTCTTTCATGATTTATGTGTACTTTTAACCAATAATCTGTAAAACCCACCATTCTCTGGAGAGGGTTGGGCAGGGGAATCACAGGCAGCTTAAACAGAATGAATCTTCTGTGCTGTCCAGCACCGACCAAAGAGAATTTAGACAATTTTCCATAGGTTAAAAAAAAAATTGAAGATATAATTAGGAGGTCCCAGTTGCTGGAGGTAGCTTAAAGGGGATTTAACAACAGAGAACTGACTGGGACAAGATCTTTTCTATAAACTGAAAGCTACTGCCACCTCTGATGATGAGATGCAGTTAGACTTACAGATATCCAGCAAAATGTTGATGTCTCACCCTGTGTCAGAAGAAACCAACCTCCTAGGACTGGCCCGACACCAAGCTTGCATAATTGTTCAACTAACCAGTTCAGCTTCCTCCATCCAGATTAAACAACAGCCAATGACTCTGGAAACAAAAGGGGAAATTTGCCATCCATATTGCCTGGCTTGAAGAGGCAGGCATCCCGGTGGCCTGCCAGTCACCCTGGAATATGCCTCTCCTGCCTGTGAAGACACCTGGGACCTCTGATTCTCACGAGTCTGATTCTTGCAGAGAAGCAGGTGTTCACTGTCTTGGACCTGAAGGATGCTTTCTTCAGCCTCCCATTGGCGGAGGTGAGTCAACCCATCTTTGCTTTAAAATGGACAGACCTAGTGGGCTACTACAACAGGCAACATCCCTGGACCAGGTGGCCCCAGGATTTAAATACACTAAGTGAAGACTTCTTGCCCTTCATCAGAGGTTTCTTGGTGGAAATAGACTATAAAAGGGCCACTGAAGTGGGCTGGAGAGATGGCTCAGTGGTTAAGAGCACTGACTGCTCTTCCACAGGTCCTGCGTTCAAATCCCAGCAACCACATGGTGGCTCACAACCATCCACAATGAGATCTGATGCCCTCCTCTTCTGAGGTGTTTGAAGACAGCTACAGTGAGCAGGGCCAGAGTGAGAGCTGGAGAATTGGCTCAGCGGTTAAGAGCACTAACTGCTCTTCCACTGGTCCTGAGTTCAAATCCCAGCAATCATACAACCAGATGCCCTCTTTTGGTGTGTCTGAAGACAGCTACAGTGTATTTATGTATAATAATAAGTAAATCTTTAAAAGGGGGTGGGGCACTGAAGGACTGCTCAAGAGTTTCAGACCCTGGGCTACAGAATGTCAGCTAAGAAAGCCCGGCTTTGTAGAAGGCTTCCTATTTTGGCTACCAGCTAAGGGGAGGCAAAACAAGCCTGTCACAGAGTAGGATTTCTACCATCCTTCAGACCCCATCTCCAAACACCAAGACACAGGTGTGAGAGCTGCTGAGTGCTGCTGGACATTGCTGCCTCTGGATACCAGCATTTAGGGAAGCAGGAAGCTTCTAGACACCAGGACAAAAGGGGGGCTCTGAGACCCTAACTGGGACTCAGACAAAACCAAAGGCACTGGAGGCTTTAAAAACATCTCTGACTTCCATTCCAGCCCTAGAGTTTCTAGATTTCTCAAGACCTTTTTTATCTGTTTGTTCATGAAACAGAAGACAAAGCGGGTTTTAAGTCCAAATGTGGGGGCATGGAAACACCCTGTGACAAACCTGTCTAAGGGATTGGACCCTGTAGCTACAGGATGCCCCATCTGTGGTGGCTATTGCTAATTTAACGAAGAAAAGCAAACAAGTTAACCCTGCATCAAGATCATATACACACAGCACCCCAAAACATGGTTGAAGCCCCGCTCTGAGGAATACCTATCTGGAATACTACGTAACCCAGTACCAGAACCTACTCCTGGCCCAGTATTGACTATGGTTTGAGAAACTCCCTGTCGTAAATTCAGCTACCCTCTTGCCTGATGACATGGTGGTTCACCCATGACTGTCGGGAGATGAAAGATGAAACCAGGCATCTGAGAGCTGCAGTGGTTATTTTAGTGGAAATTACTTGGGCCCAAGCCAGGTACCTGGAAGAACTGATTGACCTGACCCAGGCACTCAATGGGGAAAGTCCACCAGAGTATACACAGGCCATCGGACTACTGGGCATGTCTGTGCTATGATCTATAGAGAAAGAGGGCCTCTCACTGTTGGGGAAAAAGGTATTAAAAAATCTTGGCTCGCCAGGCAGTAGAAGCACACACCTTTGGGAGGCAGAGGGAGACAGATCTCTGTGAGTTCCAAGCCAACCTGGTCTACAAAGTGAGTTCAGACAGAACAGCCTGGGCTGTTATACAAAGAAAACCTGTCTCAAAAACAAACAAACAGACAACACACACACACAAAACAAAAAACAAACAACAACTAAAACCAGAAAAATCTTGCTTGGCCCTCCTACAGGCCATCTGGCTTTGCTGTCCTCTACCGCAGGCCTTCTGACCTGGCCACACAAGGAATGGCACTAAGACCAATGGGGCCTGTTGATATTCTGATAACATATGATTTGGTACTGCCTGAGATTCCATAGTAAAGAAAAAAATGGATAGCTCAAATCCATAGGTTGGCGGAGGACATCAGAGGAAAAGACCATTCTCCCAGGAACAACAGGCAGAACTGTTGGCAACTGACCTTCACCAGGCTAGTCATTCATCTGGGGTCCCCAAACCTTCTGTGTCGCTCAGACCAAGGTATGTAATACCTAGACTGGACAGCCAATGTCCCAGCCAGATGCCAGGTTTGTGTTCAAGAGAATCAAAACCAAAAGGCCCTTTACCAGATAGGGGTTCAAATGAGAGGCCAACACCCCAGTGAACTCTGGGAGAACTGACTTCACCAGGATCCAGCCGGCTCTAGAAGACACATAAAATCCCTATCATTATCTTATTTTTTTTACTACTTTCCACTAATAAACCAAAGTTTTCCTGGGTTGTTTTTTTCCTATGGACTATTGAAATCATTTCAATGTGTATAGAAAGACTGAAAAACCTTAAAGCCAACAGACAGAAACTCACCAATGCTGGTAGTTCTTATAGGTACTTTTTCTAGGTGGCTAGAAGTGTCCCCACCAAGACTGAAACTGCTCAAATTGTAGCTCAAAAGTTCTTCCAGGATTTGTTCCCTTGATTTGACCTCCCCCTAGCAATGGGGTCTGACAACGGCCTGGCTTTCATAGCCAAAACCCCTCAGTTTAAGAACTAAAGCTTTGCCGGGTGGTGGTGGTGCACGCCTTTAATCCCAGCACTTGGGAGGCAGAGGCAGGTGGATTTCTGAGTTCGAGGCCAGCCTGGTCTACAGAGTGAGTTCCAGGACAGCCAGGGCTATACAGAGAAACCCTGTCTCAAAAAACAAAAAACAAAAAACAAAAAACAAACAAACAAACAAACAAAAGAACTAAAGCTTTTAGACACAGATTAAATGCTTCGTTGTACACATAGACCTCAGAGTTCTGGCCAGGTAAACAGAATAAACAGAACATAAAAAGAAACCCTAGCGAAACTCTCATTAGAGTGCAGCAAAGGATGGATGGGCCTCCTTCAGCCCACTGCACCCTCTATAGCAAGGGATTTACTTTCCCCTGAGATTATATTTGGAAGACACCCCCCACTGCTTCCCAGGCTTAGAAACCAGCAGCTGGCAGAATTCTAACCATTTCTTTTTCAAGTCACTACAGGCCTTCCAGTCCCCCATACAGATTATGAACTATCTGAGAGACCCAGCCAACCTCCAAGTCCACCACCAGTTTCCACTTGTTTGAGTCCAGGGACACATCTGGATCAAATGAATCACCGAGTGGGTGTGAAGCTAACCTGAGAGAAGCCTGCATGGTGATTCTCTTCACTCTTACGGCAGCCATGGGTCTGCCACACCCAGGTCAAGAAAGGAGAAGCCATGGGCAATTGCTGCCAAATGGACAAACAGACTGTCTCTGGACTATGGACCATTGAAATTAAGGTTTAATGGAGCCCCAGGCCCTTCCACTCCCTGCCTGTGTACCTCCTCCTGAGGCTTACATTTTGCACCACAGATAAGAATGTGACGCCATGGTCAGAGCCCCATTGCCCTCAGGCCTGGACTGGAACCCGAGAAAGGCAGATACAGCGAAGGGATTAGCTAGTGTGACCTTTATTTGCCGATGTCTACTTTAAGTGTCTGGTTGTGTACAAAAAGGAAAAGATATGGGAATTTATATTTTGAGATAGAAATACAAAGTTTATGATGCTATGCACGCCCGTAACTGGGGCCCCTGCTTGCCAGAAACAAGGGAGTTTCCACTGCAAAAATTGGGGTTGTAAAACTGAGGTTTCCTGAAAATTTCATTTAAAGATCCTGGCTTCTGGCAAATGAGAAAAAAACTAGCGAATCAGACTCTATGCCACAGGAAGGGACCCTAGGGATAGAGTTAATTATTCCCAGCCAAAAATCAGCTAGGATGGCTGGTTGTGCTTAGACACTCAGTCCCAGTACTACATAGGAATAGGAACTGACCAGATCATCAGCCCATTGACAAACCCAAGTTAATGCTAAGGGACTTACAAGGGGGTAAAACTTGTCTAATATCCAAAAACTTCTAACCTAGGCATTTCCCCCTATTCTGATGCCTGCTATTCTGTGTTATGGTTTATATGGATAACCACAATATTACTGGGCCTCTGAGACTACTTGGTAGATGTGCACTAATGGTTTGACTAAATGTGACTCTTCTGATGTTTTCCAAGCTAAACAGATAGGTTGAAGGGGACCTAGAGGTATTAAAAGTCTCCATTTCTGAATTAAAACAAAAGTTAGATTCCCTTGCAGAAATGGTCCTATAAAACTGCAGAGACTTAGACTTCTCATAAGGTTAAAAAAAAACCTAGGTATGACTTTTTGAGAAACCTATTTTTATGTTAATTGACCAAGGGCAATTAGAGAAAACCTTGCCATGGCTGGAGAAAGAATTGATAGCAGCTCCTGTTCTCTTGGTCCCCTGGCTAACTGCCCTGCTGTCAGCACTGGCTGGGCCTCTAGCTCTCACTCTGATCGCATTAATAACAGGTCCCTACATCTAAAACAGGATGAGCCCATATTCTAACTCGTTCACTAAGACCAGTGGGGAATGTAACAGGCCCCCAGACCTTAGCACAACTGACTCCATAATGGAAGTGCCATTCAGACTGTAAAACTCAGCACACAGAGAGCCCCACCTGACAAAATAAAAAGATCTGATCCATCAAAGTCTATCAAAATCCAAGTCAAAGTTGTGGGAAAGTCTCTGAATGTACTAACCTTGCTTTTTGGTTTCTGTAGTTCTGCTTCTGGCTGTTCCTGTTAACCTGAAGTATACCAAGCCAGAATATGATTTTTGTGCTTAAAATCCACCCTGAACATCCCGGTATAGTCTCTAGGCAGCTAATAAAGACTTTATTTTTTATTAATCTTTTTATTTGTTTACATTTCAAATGATAGCCCCCTTCCTGGTTACCCCTCCACAACCCTCCATCCCACCCCCTTCTCCTTCCTCCCCTTTGCCTATCTGCCCACTCACCCACTCCCACCTCACCCCTTCAGCATCCTGCTACACTGGGGCATCAAATCTCCACAGGACCAAGGGCCTTCCCTCCCATTGATATCTGATAAGGCCATCCTCCGCTACTTATGCAGCTGGAGCCGTTGATCCCTCTATGTACTCTTGGTTGGTGGTTTAGTCCCTGGGAAACTCTGGGTGGTCCAGTTAGTTGATATTGTTCTTCTTATGGGGTTGCAAACCCCTTCAGCTCCTTCAGTCCTTGCCTTAGCTCTTCCATGGAGGGGAATACTGGAGAGATGGCTCAGTCATTAAAGGCTAGGCTCACAACCAAAACTATAATAAAGACTTTCAGTTGGCTTACAACCATGTCTGAGCATTCTTCTCTGGGGAATACCCCCACACACAGATAGGAAGCGTATATCAGATGGGTCAGTGTGCTCCATTTTGCTTACATATCAAGTCTTCACCTTCCTTTCTCTTATTTCTGTACTGGTTATCTGAGTAAATCTAATCACTCATTTTGCAAAACATACTCCCTTCTTCCTCAGTGAGATACTATAATCCCTCAGAGAAATTATCCCCAGATCAGTCTCTTTCATGGTCACCATCTCTGGTACTAGTTATTTACTGTGCTCTACCACCGACTTCCAACTCCACCATTTCCCAAGCAGGATTTGGTAGACTGGAATCCCTAACACAGAAATGCAGAGACTATAAAAAACATTTTGATGTGACGAAAACCACACCCAGAAAAAAGGCTAATAGTTATTCCTGGGCCTGAAGCAACAACGAAGGAGAACTCCCCAAAGCGTGCTTTTAGGGAGGGGGGACTGGAACAATGGGCTGGTTTGTCGGAAGTTTCAGCTGGGTAATTTTTAGGACCAAGGCTATCTGAAGGACAAACAGCTGCAGTGAATTCCAAGAAATCTTAACACGTGTTTGTTGGAAGCAGGGGTAAGATTTCTAGAAACATTTGGTAATTTCTGTGCTTTCACGTGTCCAGTACTTGCCCAAAGATATTCATTCAGAACTATCCAGCAAAGGGAGTTTAGTTTCTGAAGTACTCCATTGACATACACCATCATAGAAGACTACTTAGAATTGGAATGGTTTGGCACACCTGTGATCCTGACACTCAGGAGACTGAGGCTGGGGAATTATCACAAATCCAAGGACATGTTGAACCATACAGTTAGTACCAGGCTAACCAGAGCAACATAGCAAAGCCTGACTAGGGGAGAGATTTCAGTTGTGGTAACACATGCCGTTAATTTCAACACTTGAGGCAGAGGCAGGGGCAGAGGCAGAGAGGCAGAGGCAGAGAGGCAGAGGCAGAGTTGCAGAGGCAGAGAGGCAGAGTTGCAGAGGCAGAGAGGCAGAGGCAGAGAGGCAGAGAGGCAGAGGCAGAGAGGCAGAGGCAGAGGCAGAGGGAGAAGGATCTCTATGAATTCAAGGCCCCTCTGGTCTACATAACAAGTTACTGGCCAGCATTAGCTACATAGTAGACCCTATCTCAACAGAACAACAACAACAACAACTTAAAAAAGAGAGAAAGAGAAGGGGAGGGGGCATTTCCAACACTCTTTCAAGGTGGTAGCGGCCACCAGCACCCACGAAGCTGCAGGGCCACCCCAAGAAGCCTGAGAGACCCACAGATGTTTCAAAGGGAGATGTAGCACTGGAAGATGAGCCTGCAAACACACAACATCTCCAGTCGTTCTCCAGAACGACTAAGAAAGGCAGGTCTTATGGGAAGATGTTTTTAAAAACGTGAAATAAAGTTGGAAAAAATAAAGATGGCAGAACGTAGTAGTGGAGAAAAGCAGAACTAGAGATAGTGACAGAAGTGACAGGTATGGGAGCAAAGGAGCACATCTTGAGGAATGGGGCTGGTCCTCAGGGCCCGTCCATTAGGCCCAAGTGCTGCCACTTGGGCCTGCAGGGACTGCAGTGTGTGAGGCCGCAGCAGCAGCTGGTGCCTCTCTGGTTGGTCACCCTGCTGTGGGAACAAGATCCAGGGCTACTTCACTGCCCTTGGGCTGCAGGTACGATGGTTGTGCCCAGGATGCTGACAGAGCAGCTAGTGTCCAGGGTGGTGTGCAGCAGCCTGGATTTTGCACACTGGATCCTGCCCCCAGACACACTGCCCAACTGCACTGACTCTGAACAACAAGATTATCTGAATGGTTCATTTTCTGGATTAAGTCTCCTTGAAAGACTTCTGTGGTCCATGCCACCTCTAGAGGCCACGTCAATGTCTGTGATTCTTCCTGCCGCAGCAGGCCGTGTTGATGTTCATGGTCCGTGCTGCTGCTGCGGGAGATCTGTGATCCAAGCTGCCTCCCTGAAACTATGTGGAAGTCCCATGATCCGTGTAGCCACGGGCTGCTACGGGCAACGAGGTTTCCTCTGCAGTGGTATCAATGACTGTGTAGATTCAGAACCAAGAATGAGAGACAAGGAAGGCTTCTGTAACAACCTCGCCCCCGACCAGACCACCGTCCCCTCAAAAAAAGAAACAGTCTAGACCGGAAGCTATTGAAGAGACTCCTTAAAGACTGTGATAAAGAGGCTAAAGTGTAACAGCACCAGGGTTAGGGGTGGGGTAGGACTCAGTTTTCTTTAAGGGGCTGGCCGCTGGGAGCTTGATAATGCTCCAGTGAGTATATAGGCAACACAAATTGGAAAAAAGAAAAAGAAAAGCACGGGGAAAAAAAGAGTAGATGTTGCAGTAAATTTTTAACCCAATTTACCAAATCAATCAATTCACAACTCAATTAATTGGTATATAAGCCACTCGCCTAGATTGGACAGATCTACCACTACACTACTCTATTCCCATCTCTTAGATCCCATATGACTTGCGATTTCTCCAAGCCACGTGCTTCAGCTCCATCTTCCTCCCTCCTCGTCCTCCTCCATCGTTGTAGTCCTCTCCAGTCGCCTCCCCCCTTCCCTTCTCCCCCAAACTTTTCAGCTCCACCTTCCCTCCTGCTGCCCAATCATCGGCTTTAGCCTTTATTTGAAAAGTTAAGGTGGGGAGAAGGGTCACCAGGCCCCTGTATAAGTGACTTGCCTCTCTTCTGCAGTGAGAGAAGAATTAGCATCAAAATACAAGACCAGGGCTATCCCCAACAAGTAGAAATTTTAACATGGCAATACTTCTTAAATAGCATAGTTATTAATGGTCATACCTGATTTTAAAATGTATAGTTCAGAACTCCTTTGCCTATGTTCTTATATTTTGTTTAACAGGCTTTAGAATTTTGAGAGCTTAAGGGCCCTCCTTTCTGGTAGACCTGTGGGACTCATTTCAACTTTTTTTTTTCCAAGTTAATATTTTATACTGATATATGTTGAAATGATAACATTTGGGAATACATTTTGGTTAAATATAATACATTCTGAAAATTGACTGCACCTATTACTTCTTGCTCTTTATTCAAAATGAGAAGCTGAAATTTTTAAATTGCATATGTAACTAGTATCATATCTGTTGGCTTAGTCAGCTCAGGAGATGAGGTCATATAACCCCATGCCCTTCTTAGGTTATTTTTTTTTTCAGTCTCACTCTTCGTTGTTTTCTTATAAGCCACCTCCCAAGTTAATTGTCTATGTTTCTTTTGGCTGTAGAAACTTTTGAAATATGTAAGCTATTCTGAAAACCATAGTATAGTGTAAAAACTTCAAATAAACTATCTTACTAATAGAGAGGCTGAGATAGGAGAAGCATGATTTCAAGACCATTATGTAAAATCCAGCAAGACTCTGTCATGTACAAATAAACAGAAAGTATATATGGATTGTACAATATTGGACCTATTTCTCCAATTACCAAATTAAACCACTGGATGACAGCCAACAAATTTCTAATTCCTCATATTTTTGGATTTCAATCAATTAGGATATGTTGGTAATATTAATTTTCATATTAAGATATTTAAAAAAGTAATTGTTACTTCCTGGTTTTGTTATTATTGTTGTTGTTTTGTGGTTTTTCGAGACAGGGTTTCTCTGTGTAGCCCTGGCTTTCCTGGAACTCACTCTGTAGACCAGGCTGGCCTTGAAATCAGAAATCTACCTGCCTCTGCCTCCCAAGTGCTGGAATTAAAGGCAAGCACCACCACTGCCTGGCACTTCCTGTTATTTTTGTTGTTAGAGGTGGAAATAGATTTGTGTAAGTTTATTGAAAGATTACTTTCTTGCTTCTTCTAGAGTGTAGTTTTGCTCCTTATGTTGGTGCTTCCATCTATTATCCTTTGTAGGGCTGGATTTGTGGAAAGATATTGTGTAAATTTCATTTTGTCATGGAATATCTTGTTTTCTCCATCTATGGTAATTGAGAGTTTTGCTGGGTATAGTAGTTTGGGCTGGCATTTGTGTTCTTGTAGGGTCTGTATGACATCTGCCCAGGATCTTCTAGCTTTCATAGTCTCTGGTGAGAAGACCGGTGTAATTCTGATAGGCCTGCCTTTATATGTTACTTGACCTTTTTCCCTTACTGCTTTTAAAATTCTTTCTTTGTTTAATGCATTTGGTGTTTTGATTATTATGTGATCGAGGAATTTCTTTTCTGGTCCAGTCTGTTTGGAGTTCTGTAGGCTTCTTGTATGATCATGGGCATCTCTTTCTTTAGGTTAGAGAAGTTTTCTTCTATAATTTTGTGGAAGATATTTACTGGCCCATTACCTTGGGAGTCTTCACCCTCCTCTATACCTATTATCCTTAGGTTTGGTCTTCTCAGTGCGTCTTCCTGGATTTCCTGGATGTTTTGGATTAGGAGCTTTTTGCCTTTTGCATTTTCTTTGACTGTTGTGTCAATGTTTTCTATGGTATCTTCTGCCCCTGAGATTCTCTCTTCTATCTCTTGTATTCTGTTAGTGAAGTTTACATCTATGACTCCTGATCTCTTTCCTAGGTTTTCTAATTCCAGGGTTGTCTCCCTTTGTGATTTCTTTATTATTTCTATTTCCATTTTAGGTCCTGGATGGTTTTGCTCATTTCCTTCACCTGTTTGATTGTGTTTTCCTGTAGTTCTTTAAGGGATTTTTGTGTTTTGTCTTTAAGGGCTTCTAGCTGTTTTCCTGTGTTCTTCTGTATTTCTTTCAAGGAGTTATGTCCTTCTTAAAGTCTTGTGTCATCATTTTGAGAAGTGGTTTTAGATCTGAATCTTGATTTTCTGATGTGATGGAATGTCCAGGACTTGCTATGGTGGGAGAATTGGGTTCTGATAATGCCAAGTAGCCTTGGTTTCTGTTGCTGATCTGTTTTCTGATCCACCAAACTTAGTCGTGTTCAAGAAGATGGAAGTTCTGTTCTTAAACTTGCCTCTGGCCATTTTGATTATCTCTATTGCTACCAGCCCTGGCTAAATCTGACTGGGGCCTGTCCTACCTGTGATCCTTTGTTGAGTCAGAAGTCCTCAGAGTTAAGCTGTCTCTGTGATCCTGTGATTCTGGGATCCTGTTATCCTGTGCCCATTAGAGTGCCTGGGGGTGGAGTTTCTTCTGGGTGTTTTGGGACTGGATGCAAAATTTGTGCCCAAGGTCTGCTCAGAGCACTAGCCCAGACAGACCAGAAGGAACTGGTGCCACTGGGATGACAGAGTTCCTGTTTGCCTGGGTCCCACTGGTCCCAGTTACTCCCAGTGTTGGGACAGATGTTCTGTCCTTCTCACCTCTGATCCTCTGATCCTGGGCATGTTAGAGCACCTGGGAGTAGAGCTTCTTCTAGGTGTTGTGGGACTGGCTGCAGAGCTTGCTCCCAACTCTGCTCAGAGCACCAGCCCAGTTTATTTTCAACTTGTTGACCTTTGAACAAGGACATTAGAACTGAGGTGCATGATCGTCCAGTGCCTTACACACTGTCAAGGGTGTTCCCACTTCCAGTCTTTCAGGGCTTCACAGGGAACACCTGAGTCACCTCACACTCCAAGGGTCTGAAAACAGAGCTCATCTTCCCTTCAAATGTGAGGCTCCTCCTCGATGCACCATCTTTATCAAGAGAAGAGACAACATTTTCTCTGGTCTACCAAACTTAGTCATGTTCAAGAAGATGGAAGTTCTGGGGCAGAATGAAGGGTGCTCCGGGGCTGAGTGCACCTTAGAATGTATGAGGCCCTACATTCAACCTCCAGCAACAGGCACAAAATAGGAAAAAGGCAGGAAATTCTGTGGATTTTTTTTTCCTTTGAAATGCTCTCTATGCAATCCGAGCCTGACTTCTAGAATTTTATGTCAGTTGGAGAATGGTCAATAAAGGGAGACCAAAATCAGTGTTCTTCAAGAATGGTCAATAAAGGGAGACCAAAATCAGTGTCCTTCAGCCCCCTCATCTTTTTCTCTGATATGTGACAGATCCTCGTTGCATGATGACTCAAATGGAAATTCCTTAGCTTACTACTAAAAATAAAAATCTATTCACTGTTGGATGTAGTGTCACATACCTTTAATCCCAGTACTCAGGGCAGAGGTAGGAGAATTTCTGTGAGTTCAAGGCCAATCTGGTCTACATATAGAGCTCCAGGATGTCCCTGAACTACGTAAAGAGAGATCCTGTCTCAAAAATCCAAATGAAAACAAAACAAAAAGCCCAAACCTGTTTACTTGCCTATTCTTGTAGGCCAGAGAGATTGAAGGGTGAACGGCCAGGAATTGTTGTCCCACCCGGGCAGTCAGAGAACAAGGTGAAGAATCACAATAGGATAAACATGTAATAAGTGCCTAGCGATCTAGAGCTGAGCACTGGGGTAGGAGTCCTAGGGAGTGCCTACTTTGACGGCTGGGTGAGGCGCAGTTTGGAAAAGGCAGAGAGACAGCCAGCTTGGTGAGCCCTAGAAAAAGGCTGCTCCAACGCTCTAGGCAGCAGCTTGAACTACATGGAAGGGGGTCGTAGTGAAGACAGAGCTGTGAGGCAGACATGACTGGGCTGGCTGATGGACTGAAGGACGAGTGGGAGGGGCTGAACTGAAGACCACGCCCAGTTTTCTAGTAAACAATTTGAGCAAAAGGCAGTGCCAGTTACTGAGATAAGGAAGACAGAAGAGGAGCTGGGGAACGGAAAACAAAGGCTCCATTGTTATACCTTATAAGGAAGAGATGTCCCTGGATCTCCACAGGGCCAAGAGGTGTGAGGAGAAGCCTCCTTTCCCTTAGGCCATGGTCTCCCAGCCTTCCATTCGACAGTGTCTGAGGCCTACAAGCTAAGACCACTGGCTTGGCTGTAACTGCCTATTTAAAAGGAACACCAATACCTTTGAAAAGGGCCTTGATTTGTGGATGACTGTGTTCTTTGTTCTGCTAAAAACAAACTAAGCGAGTGTCCCCTGTCTAAGTGGGACAGGGATTTGGCAAGTCCTGGTCACTTCAGAACAAACTATACCGCCATTGAGGCAAGAGTTGTGTTTTTGTGTCAACGCTACGAAAATTCGAGACAATTGCAGCCAGGCACTGATGTGATACAGTTCTGCTTCGTTCTGGTTCCATCTACTGTTCCTGTCACATGTTCACAGCACAGCAGCAGCGTACTCTCACAGGTCAGACCACTGAGCTTTGTACTTCAATAGCATCCACCAGGCTTCATGACTGTAAATCACTTTTTCCTTTTGTAATAAATACACATCTGGTATCAATGAACTTAGATACTATAAATCAAAAACTCTCTTATTTGCTCACATCACTTCATTTAAATGTGGATTGTGAATTACACAATCGTTTGTTGATGTTCAGTTTGTCCCCACTTTGGCCAGCAGAAAGAGTTAAGGCTAGTTTAAGCTAGTTTAAGCTGGTTTAAGCATCCTTCTCTCTGCCCTTCTTACTTTCTGGAACAAGATTTTCCAGGCTCATTTTTATTTTATTTTACTTATGGTACTGGTGATTTATCTATTTTTCTTTGTTTTTACAATGCTGAGTTTGAACCAAGGGCTTCATGCATTCTTGTCAAGCTCTCTCCCCTGAACCATATCCCTGGCTCTTGTCTTATTTATTTTTAAGATTTATTTATTTAACATAGGAGTGTTCTGTCTGCATACACATCTGCATGCCAGAAGAGGGCATCAGATCTCATTACAAATGGTCCTGAGCTGGGAATGGTTGCTGGGAATTGAACTCAGAACCTCTGGAAGAGCAATCAGTGCTCTTAACCTCTGAGCCATCTCTCCAGCCCGTTTTACTTTTCACTTTGAGACAAGGTCTCCTACTATAGTCCTGAAAGACCTTGAACTTGCAATCCTGCCCGAGTGCCCCAAAGAGCCTGACACAGCTATTTTTCTTAGTCTTACAGTCAGCCATTCCTCTAACCTAAGGGATCTTGGTCCTTTTAATGATTCTCCCTCGCTTCCAGTGCAGACAACTAGGGCTACATGGATGCGAGCATGTAACGGCTTGGACACCCCTCTAGATTTGTTACATGCGTGCACATTGTACTTGATGCTTCTCCACTCAACCCCATGCAGCTTTCCTTACAGTTTTCTTTCTGTTGCATGTTAACTCTTCAGGAATGAGCAGCTTTGCACCTGTTAACACACCTATATGCACAGTCTTAGAGAAAGCCTCCTCACCCCGCTTAGTGAAGCCTCACGCCAGACCTCTTCTCTGTGGGGATGCCCTCATCCCACTTGGGTGCCGATGCTCATACCAGACACCCCCAAACCAGACACCTCCCTACGAGTCAGTTTGGGTCACACTGGCTTCTGGCTGCTTGTTTTGCTTGGCCCCGTATCTAACTGGACACCAGGTTATCCAAGGAAGAAAATGAGAAACTATATCCACTCTTTTGTTATTTCAAATTGTTTAAATTTAAAAATTAGCACGCGAGGTATTAGACATCACAGTATTTACTTGTTTATTTGTTTTTGAGGCAAGGTTTCGTTGTGTAGCCTTGGCTGTCCTGGAACTCACTTCGTAGACCAGGCTGGCCTTGAACTCACAGAGATCCACCTCCCTTTGCTTCCAAAATGCTTCAATTAAAGGCATGCAGCACCACTACCACCCGGCCATTACAACACTTAATTTAGTAGATTCTCCTCCCCTGCCCT
>NW_022196904.1:160356565-160357921 GCF_008632895.1 Mastomys coucha | reverse complement strand
AGAGAGAGAGGAGAGAGAGAGAGAGAGAGAGAGGAGAGAGAGAGGAATGAAAGCCATGCAGTCCCTCCATTACCTCCCAGGCCTTGTCAGGTTGCTTTCCCTGGCTTCTCTCATTCAAAGCACGCCTTCATAAACCAATTTTCTCATACAAGTGAGAGCTTCAGACAAATATGAAAAAATATAATTCAATCGAGCAGCGTTTGAGGCTTGAATTTCCAGTAAAACAGTTCCTGGGACCGCATTTACGTTGACTCAGCGCCACCTGCCGGTGGGTGGAATCTTAGCAACCGAATGTTCATTGGCAAGGCACCTCCACGTGGGTAGGGTGGGGGCGGGGCAGTTCATTCCACCCATTTATTCTGAAAGCAGTGGATATGTTGGTGAAGTGCCAGGTACCGTCCTCAGTGAAAGAAATATCATCCCTGCCCTGTCTAGTGTGGTACTTCTTAAAACTAGGCACGAGTTGGAATCATCCTGGGATGAAATTCATCCTTTTAGGCTCTCCTTTACAAAGACTGTCGTTAATGGACTAGAATAGGTCCTGAGAGCCTGCATTTTAAACAGAATGTCTAGTTCAGTAGTAATCCACCTGTGGGTCGCAACCCCTTTGGGACTATTTCACAGCGTTTGCCTAAAACCGTCAGAAAACACAGATATTTACACCACAATTCATAATAGTAGCAAAATGACAGCTATAAAGTAGCAAAATAATAATAATAATAATAATAATAATAATAATAATAATAATTATTATTATTATTATTATTATTGTCAGAGGTCACCACAACATGAGGAACTATATTAAAGGGTCACAACATTAGGAAGGATGAAAACAATTCATCTAGGTGATTCTGGGAAACAGGAAATCCATGAGGAAAAAGTAAATATAGGAAAAAGCAGAAAAATCTGTAAAGGCAATGGGGCCTGTGACTCCCCCTGCACCCGCAGGTGGCATGAGGAGCCACAGCTGAGCACAGGGAACAAGGGGACGGGAAAGCCAGACAAGCCTAGGTCTTTAGAGCACCGGGACTGTAGAAATTTTTTACGTGAGAAAGTGACTTAACCAAAATTCCACAGGCAGCTAGATCATCAGCAGACCTTGGGAAAAGAAGGGTCAGAGTCCGGAGTGGGGTAAAGGCAGACGGGTAAGAGAGTGAGAAGCAGACAAATCAGAGGCCTGAAGGAGCTGCTGACAGTAGCAGTCAGTGAAGGGTAAATGGGCCAGGGCCAGAGTGAGGGGCCTCAGCTCTGCTGCAGGAGATCTGGCTTTGGTGATTAGTCAAAGCACAGTGGGAGGGGCATAGCTGAGCTGGAGGTGGGGGGTTGAGGGTTGGAGGAGTAGGAGGAGGATGGGAA
>NW_022196904.1:160330962-160356377 GCF_008632895.1 Mastomys coucha | reverse complement strand
AGGGGGAGGAGGAGGAGGGAGAGCAGGGGAAGGAGGGAGAGGAGGGGGAGGAGGAGGAGGAGACCCACAGGTTGAAAACCAGTTACTAAGGGGCTATAGGCATGAAGACAGGTCCAGCTCTAACCAGCCAAAATCCCAGAGAAGTTGTAGGCAACTGACAGGTTTGGGTTTGATTACTAGTTTAAGATGAGGGTGTGAGAATGATGTGGGTGTTGTTGCTGTGCTTTTAACTGCAGGTGAGCCCTGGGCTTCCATTCATATCCTGGGTTGACTTTGTTTTGAGTATAAGAAACAGATAGTAGTATAGGTCCCCTTCTCAGCATCCTTCTACTCGTGGCTCCTGGGGGTTGAACCCAGGTCATCACTGCTGGCAGCAAGTATCTTCATCCACTGAATCATGTTCCCGGCCTTCTAAGTCCTTTTGTCTTGTATTGGTTTTGCTTTGCTGGGAATGAACATGTCTCGCCTGCTGAGCCCCAGTCCAGCCCGTTCTTTATATGACATCACTCCATGCCCACATCTGATCTGATCAGGTCCCTGGAATCCCTTTTATGTCTTTGTGACTTTCTCCACACATATATGTCCTTGGCTGCTATTTGGAGTCATAAACAGACTTCTTCAGGATGTCCGTTCTTTGTCCCTGAGGGGCATGGAGAAACTTCTCACTCTGTCCTCCTGATGTTGATACAAAACACGTTTCCTGCTGGGTGGTGGTGGCGCATGCCTTTAATCCCAGCACTTGGGAGGCAGAGGCAGGCAGATTTCTGAGTTCGAGGCCAGCCTGGTCTACAGAGTGAGTTCCAGGACAGCCAGGGCTACACAGAGAAACCCTGTCTCGAAAAAACAAAAACAAAACAACAACAACAACAACAACAACAACAAAACCATGGTTCTTGCCTCAAAAGGGATAGTTTGTTCTGGAGCCAAAATATGGGTAACCATAGCCTGGGAACACGGATCCAAGCAGACCAAAAAGATGGATCCCACTGCAAAGGGCCACATGAGATGAATTAATTATGGAGCAGTCATAAGTCAAGGTAGTTAGCAAATACACTATTGTCTCCACCAGTAGTAGGCAGGCTACAGCCAAGCAGGGACAAAAGACCTTTGTCATAGATCTCAGATATGTCTAATAAGATCCTAACTTCTGGATTGGGGGAAACTAGTGGTCTGTTAAGAACACATCCTGGGTCAGAGACAGGGGTGAGTAGTACATGGCTTTCAGAAGGACTAAAAATAGCCCAGGATATTTTGCTCTAGTCTATAACATTCTCTGTGTATGTGAGGATGTGTAGATGGGTATGCATGTGTGTGTACGTGTGTGTGTCCATGTGTGTGTGTATGTGTGTGTGTGTGTAGGAATGCCCTTATGGGTGCACAGAGGCCAGATGGGGATGTCAGGTGACTTCCTCATTTGTTCTCTGCTTTATTCTCTTAAGACAAAGGAACCTGAATCTAGAACTCTCTGGTTTTTCCTAGGCTGGCTGGACAGCAGGCCCCAGGATCAACCTGTCTCCATAGCCCACCTCCTCAGTGCTAGGCTTGCAGGTTCCAGTGGCTGTTCCTGGCTTTCCACGTGGGGACTGGGGATCTGAACTCAGGTCCTCAGGTTTGTATATTTTGTGCTCATACTCACAGAGACATCTCCCCAGTGCCTGGTCGTCAACAGTTTCACTCTCCAAGATCATGATGTTCAGTCATTAGCTTTGTAGGGTCTTTAACATAGGTGTGATTGTCAGTTCTTCAGTTTTACTACTTTAAGTATATATGGTACACCCGGGTATACAGGGATATTTCTTACCTGTTTTCATATGTTATATGAATAGATCACCGTCTTAGTTAGGGTTTTACTGCTGTGAACAGACACAATGACGGAGGCAAGTCTTATAAAAGGCCAACATTTTATTGAGGCTAGCTTACAGGTTCAGAGGTTCAGTCCGTTATCATTAAGGCAGGAACATGGCAACAGCCAGGCAGGCATGGTGCAGGAGGAGCTGAGAGTTCTACACCTTCATCTGAAGGCTGCTAGCAGAAGACTGACTTCCAGTCAGCTAGGATGAGGGTCTTACAGCCCACATCCACAGTGACACACCTACTCTAACAAGACCACACCATCTAATAGTGCCACTCTCTGGGCCAAGCATATACAAACTGTCACAGTCACTCACAGCCATCTATGATGAATAGATTTAGGGATTTTTTTCCCCCCAAGTCTCCCATTGTCTCAAGCATTGTTCATTGAATGGCTTTAAAGATGCTTCTTTGTGGTTTTTTATTTGTTTTGTTTTTTTGCCAAGATTTTTTTTCTTTTCTTTCAGAGACAGGGACTTTCTATGTAGCCCAGGCTAGCCTTGAACTCTCAGTCATCTTGTTTCAGTCACTGAGTGCTAGTTACAAACCTGTACCAGCATGCCGAGTTTGCTAGAATATCTTTGAGATGAGAGAGTCCTAAAAGTGGGATTTTTGATTTAACAGATAGGTATCTATGAAATCGTACTAAATATTGTCCAATCTCCCTCTCTGTGTAGGGCACCATTTTTCATTTTCACTAATAAAATATGAGCACCTGTTCCCCACGACATTCTCTACACGTGTGTCCTTCACTTCCACGTCTGTGCTGACCCCGTGTAATCCGGCTTAGCATTGTAATCAGCAGCGGCAGGTCTTAGGCCGAGTCTCAGCACCACATGCCTGCTTTCCACAGCCTGTAGCCTGGGCACTTGTGTTCTGAGGCCTCTCTCCCCTCAGGTAAAGCTGCAGAAAAAATGATCTCAGAATGAGCCGATTCAAAACAGAGCTGCAGTTTATTAAAAGAGCCACCCCTTCCCCTCCCCCCATCATCCTAGAGAGAAAACCTAAGGCTTAGTACAGGCTAGGCATGAGTTCCACCACTGAGCTGCATCCCCAGTCCTAAAAGAGTTTTAAATATAGATTAAAACAAGTGTGTGGGTGGGGGGTGGGTAACAGAAAGTTCAGAGAAAGAATCAGACACACCCAAGAATGTGGGCGTTTCCTTCTGAAAGAAGTCATTGTCTTTATACCAGCTATATTTGTATAGGAGTTTGGTGATTAAAAAAAGTTAATGTGTGGGGGGTGGGGACGGGATGGAGTTGGGGATGGGATGGGGATGGGGGTGGGGACAGGGTGGGGATGGGGGTGCACGCGTGCTGAAGTGTGTGTGGAGGTCAGAGTACAACGTGCAGGAGCCATTTCATTGGCAAGATTTTGGGTGACCTTTGACATTATCTTTAAGGTGTCACTAAAGAATTTTATTAAGACCACAGGGTTGTTCATGCTCTGGAGAGGACTGCAAGCTGCTGAGGTAAGAACCAGAATCAAAAGAATTGCTTGGGAAGTTCAAATGTTTTCACTGAAACATTAATTGTTTGGTTTGTGAGCATTCCAGAAAATATTTGGAAGAGAAAAGGGTCATTTTTGCAGTTCACACAGGCTCACGGTCCTCAGGCGGTTCATTGCTATTTCAAAGATCTCATTAGAGAATACTTTTAAATACGAGAAATAGTACATTTAAACTAGCAGCCTTCAATGGAAATGTGAACAGTGCTGGAATTCTTGATTCTCAGCTGGTGAGAGGTTTTGACAAGGCTCTTTAGTCAGGGTTTATTTTCTTCCCATGTCCCTATATCTCACATTTTTCTATCCTTAATCAATTACAGTTTTAATTGGCATTTATTTTTATTATGATTGTAACTGAGCATCATTTAAAAATATTTATTTTTTTTTATTTTTACTTATGCACATATATATGAGTGTGTGCACAAGAGTACAGGTTACCTTAGAGGCCAGAAGAGGGCGTTATACTCTTTATTATATAACTATGGGATTGCAGGCATGCAATGTGGGTGCTCAGAAACCAACTTGGATTTTCTGGAAGAACAGCCAGTGCTCTTAACCACTGAGCCATCTAGGTCCATATCTCTATATATACATATATGTGAGCTTATTTTTATTTTTCATTTTTTCTTTCCCTTCCTTTCCTTCATTTTTTTGTAGTTGAATATTGTTTTGAATTTATTGTTATTGTTTTATTATTATTATTTTGTATATGGGTGTTTTTGCCTGAAGATGTCTGTGGACCTTATGCATACAGCGCCAAGTTGCCCAGAAGAGAGCTTTAGGTTATTCTGAGACTGGAGTTAGATAGTTGTAAGCCACCATGTGGGTGCTGAGAATTGAGCCTGGGTCCTCTTTCTCTGGAAAAGCAGCCAGTGCTTTTAACCACAGAGGTTATCTTTTCCAGTTGCAGCCCTTGAACTTTTGACCCCCTTTATTTCTGTGTGCCACCATGCCCAGTTTTCATGTGGCACTAGGGACTGAACCCAGGGCTTCATGCACAGTAGGCAAGCCCTCTGACAACTCACCTACCCCTACCCCACCCTAAGAACTCATTCTTTCTCCTTCCTCCCTTCTTCCCTCCCTCCCTCCCTCCCTCTGTTCCTTCCTCCCTTCCTTCCTCCCTCCTTTCCTTCCTCCATCCCTCCCTTCATCCCTCCCTCCCTGCCTCCCTTCATCCCTCCCTCCCTTCCTTCCTTCCTGTCTGTATATTGGCTTGTCTTCCTCCCCTTCTCCTCCTCTTCCTCCTTTTCTCCTGTCGGATTGTAGATGGCCGCTTGTCTCTGGCCTGTTTTCCACAGCTGCTTTCCCTTTCCTGTTGGGCTTTAAAGCCCTGTTTAGAGCAGGCAGCAGCAGTGTGCCTCACCTGGCCTGCCAGAGCAGGAGGACGGCTTCTACATTTTCAGAAACTTTGTTGCAGCTCATGTAGTAGCACGGGTAGAGTTGATGTTGAGCTACAGTTGGCTGTGGCGGGAGTAGAGTTGATGTTGAGCTACAGTTGGCTGTGGCGGGAGTGGAGTTGATGTTGAGCTACAGTTGGCTGTGGCGGGAGTAGAGTTGATGTTGAGCTACAGTTGGCTGCGGCGGGAGTGGAGTTGATGTTGAGCTACAGTTGGCTGCGGCGGGAGTAGAGTTGATGTTGAGCTACAGTTGGCTGTGGCGGGAGTAGAGTTGATGTTGAGCTACAGTTGGCTGTGGCGGGAGTAGAGTTGATGTTGAGCTACAGTTTGGCTGTGGCGGGAGTAGAGTTGATGTTGAGCTACAGTTGGCTGCGGCGGGACTGTTTACTCTTTGGAAGTTGGAAAACTATAACTGCCCTCACCAGGACCATGCTCCTGGATATTTAACCCCTTTCCTATAATATAAATTGGAATTTTTTTCCTCCAGATTTTCATGTCTTTTGATTTTGCTTATAATGTGTTTGCTATATAAAAGTTATATTGTTTTGTTGGTTTTTATACTTCAAATTTTGACCATTTCCTCCATCCCTAGAAATTTTCTTAGGAATTTTAACACAGTATATTTTCTTATTTATGTAATTTCATTTCTTTAAAAAAAAAGCCTCAGGGGATGGCTCTCTTAGCAAACACTATGTAAGCATGAGGATCTGAGTTCAAGTCCTGCTACCTACATAAAAAACTGAGCGTACATGCCAGCTGAAACCCTAGAGCTGAAGCAGGTATAGACATGAGTATTGATAGTGCTTGCTGGCAGCCAACCTGGCTCCAAGTTCAGCATATGACCCTTTCTCAAAGGGCTATGTATAGAGCAAGATACCTCATGCCCTCTTCCTAACATGCTCTTGTGTGCACAAGCACCTGCACACATATTACACACACACACACACACACACACACACACACACACACACATACACAGACACTGTGGTGGTTTGAATATGCTTGGCCCATAGAAAGTGGTAGTGTTAGGAGGTGTGGCCTTGTTGGAGGAAGTATGTCACTGTGGGGGTGGGCTTTGGAGGGCTCCTCCTATGCTCAGGCTCCACCCATTGTGGAAGAGAGCTTCCTTCTAGATGTCTGAGGATGCCAGGCTTCTCCTGGCTGCCTCCCAATCAAGATGCAGAACTCTCAGCTCCTCCAGCACTATCTGCCTGGACACTGCCATGCTTCCCACCATGATGATAATGGACTGAACCTCTGAACCTGTAAGCCAGTCCCGACTAAATATTGCCCCCTTATGAGAACTACCTTGGTCATGGTTTCTCTTAACAGCAATAGAAACCCTAATTAAGAAAACACATACACACACACACACACACACACACACACACATATATACTCCCGTGAATACACACAGACACATATGCACACAAACATACACAAATACTATTCCCATACATGTATACCAATGTATGCACACACACATACAATTAAAGAACTAAGCATGTAACTCTGTTGTAGAATACTTGCTTAATGTGCAAGCCCTTGGACTCCATCACCAGTCACCCCCTCAACACACACACACACACACACACACACACACACACACATCAGTTAAGAGAATTATGGTGTGGAATGCTTGCCAAGCATGTGAATGACATTGGATTCAATCCCCAGAACAGCCAACAAACGAGCAACAAAGAAGAGCAAATATATATGTATGGTCTTTGATTACTAGAATTCATCTTATAATGGAGAATGAGATAAGACTACTTCTTTAGCTGGGTTGTGGCACATCACAAGCCTTTGGCCCCAGCACCCAGGAGGCAGAAGCAGGCAGATCTCTGAGTTCAAGGGCACCCTGGTCTATAGAGTCCAGGACTACACAGAGAAACCCTTTCTTGAAAAACAAAACAACCTGCCCCTAAAAAACCCAAAAGATCTCTTCTTTCTGTTAGCTGCCCCTTCACCTGAGGTTTATTAAGGCCCCCCTCCCATTGATATGAGATATCACCTATTAAATTTCTGCCATTATCACATATTAAATTTCTAGATCAAATTAAGCTTAACTTTTGAATTTCCTATGCCTTTATTCACGTTGACTGTCCCAGCAAAGACCCATGGCAACTTTTTTTTTTTTTTTTTTTTTTTTTTCAAAACAAGGTCTCTCTACATAGTCCTGGCTTCCCTGGAACTCACCATATAGATCAGGCTGGCCTTGAACTTACAGAGATCCGCTTGCCTCTGCCTCTTAAGTATTGGGACTAAAGGTGTGTGCCACCATTTAGTTTTATTTTGAGACAGGCTCTTGCCCTGTAGCACAGGCTCGCTGCAGGTTGTCCACAGCCTTCCTGTGCTAGGTTTACAAGCTTTTTGGGAAAGGAGATGCCAAAGCGCGGGGCGGTGGAAGCTCCGCTCTCCTGGATGCACTTGCTGCCTTTATAAGGGCTTCCATGCGGGTGTTCTCCACAGCCCCTTTGCACTGCTCGGCTCCCAACTTGCCCTTCTACAGACTGCCCTATGCACTTTGATCTTGCATTCCCCTGCCTTTAGAGCTGTGGGCCACCAAATTATTTGAATCACGGCAGCCCAGTTTCAGATCCTGTGTGAAGAAGGCACGACACGGACTAAGGTGACCGAGACGTACCACGGAGCAGACACGTACCGTGTGGAACTAGATGGTGGAGGCTGGGCTGTTTCCAAGAATACTAGGAAAAAAAAAGCCTGCCCTGCTGTAATGGTCGTGATGAGACCTGGGTAGAAAAGGAGGGTGTCGGGGACTTCTACTCTTCTTAAGAGGTTGTGACCAGAGTATAAGTGGAAATATGAACAGGAGACAATGCTTGGATGAGGCAGCACACACTGAGGTGTACTGTAAACTGAAGCATGCGCCATCTTTGTATCAAGTGGCAAAGAACTTGTCTGAATTGCATACTCTGTCCCACGATCGGCCAAAAGAGCCATCTGTCATTCAGGGAGCTGTGTAACTTCTTTTAACTTCGTAAGGTGACATGGAAAAAAATAAAAGCAATTTAAATATGGGAATTTATTGCTTTACTGATTGATTGATTGATTGATTGGGTGGTTGGTTGTTTTTCAAGACAGGGTCTGTCTACATAGCCTTAGCTGGTCCTGGATCTTGCTTTCTAGACCAGGCTGGCCTCAGACTTAGAGATCCACCTGCTTCTGCCTCTTGAGTGCTGGGATTAAAAGTGTGGGCCACTATCACTGGGGGGATTTATCTTTTAATAAGAGACAAGCCAGCTGTTGACTGACTGTGGGATGTTCTTTTAGCTGGACTGCCTTGTCTGGCCTCAGTGGGAGAGGATGCACCTAGCCCCACAGTGACTTGATATGCCAGGGTGAGGAGGCGGGGGAGAGGGTTCCACTCTTTCAGAGGAGAAGAAGAGGAGGGGGAGGGGAAGGATTGTGGGGGGTGCAGTGAGCAGCATGTAAAGTGAATAAATAAAAATAATAAATAAAGCTCAAAACAAGAAAAGAAAAGGGGGCTGGAGAGATGGCTCAGTGGTTAAGAGCACTGACTGCTCTTCCGAAAGTCCTGAGTTCAAATCCCAGCAACCACATGGTGGCTCACAACCATCTGTAATGAGATCTGATGCCCTCTTCTGGTGTGTCTGAGGACAGCTACAGTGTACTTACATATAATAAATAAATCTTTAAAAAAAAAAAAAAAGAAAGTATTCAATTTGAAAAAAAAAGAAAAGGAAAGAAAAAGAGGCAGGTCATAGAGATGACGCGAACCTCCAGCCTAGTCACCTGAAGAATGGAAAAGTAAGTTTAAAAGCAACGTGGGGCTGGGGCTGAGCAAGAGCTGTACCAAGGTGAGAAAGGGCCCGCTGCTACGCTCCCCTGCACTGGGAGAATGACCTCCCCATCCTGCCATCCACACCCCACCCGCAACACACACAGTAGCACAGAGGTGATGACCAACGCCCTGCCCATCACAGGATCCCCAGAACAAGCTCCTGTGGGCAGAATGGTTGGTTCCCTACCCAAGGCAGTGCGATGACTGTGCGCTGGGTCTCCTGGACCAGCTGGGGCGCACATAGCCCTAGCCATAACTGCAGAAGGGCACATGGCAAACCTCCGTGGCTGCTTGGTGCCAATCCTGCAGGCTCACAGGTTGCAGATGCGGTCAAGGCCGAGCTTCCTCACCTACACTTCAAAGGTTAGAGGACAAATAGTGAGACTCGATTCTTTCCTTCCACCATGTGGGTCTCAGAGACTGAATTCAGCCTGTCAAACTTGGCAGTGAGAGCTTTTACCTGCTGAGTCACCTTGCTGCCCTGCACTGCCCTCCCCCAAAGTGTTTCAATGAGTCAGCATGAAACAGGGTCGGATTTATTAGGCAATGGTAGGTAAGTATGCACTTTAAATTTAAGCATGAACATTTAGAGTGAAGCATCTTAAGTATGTTGTATGTGTGTATCTGAGCATATGTATATGATCTTGTGGCTTTGTAAGTAACATTGCTCAAAGGATATAATTTACAACCAGTTTATAACCAGGTTCAAGGATTAAGAGGTATTAAAACTTAGTAAAGTTTTAAAATTAAAGTAGAAAATGAACTGGCTTCTGTCCTTTTATCATGAAGAACTTCCTCATTTAAATGTAACCCCGAGGAGGTTTATGGGGTGGACTTGCAGGCCTAAGGACCAGAGGGGAGCCCTGATAAAGTTAACCTCAAAGATCACAGAATATTTTTGGCCTTAAGCAACAGTGGTGCATCAGTTTTTCTGAACTTTCTTGCTGGAGATAGCTCTGAGAAGAAAGGGTGGTTGTCTTTGAGGCAGTCTTCCTGACGTTGCCAGTTGTATTGTGGTTCTTGCCTCTTAGCCCGTGAGAAATGTAGACCAGATTTTGGAGCCAAGGGCCCAGATTTTGGGTCCTTCTCATGTCCCCAGAATTCCCTCTGTCTTTCCAGTTTGCCTCAGTGTCTCAGACTAAAAGCCTCTACTAGAAGAACTCCTAGTGGAATTGTGGAATCAGACCCCCTCTGAGACCCTGGAACTACAGAACCACTGATGGGAAATGACTGCCTAGAAGAGTCAGGGTCCTGACTCCAGCCCAAGAGAGGTGTGTGGACTGCACACAAAAGAGGTGTCCAGAGACTCAAGGTGCTGCTGTCCTCATGGTGGGACAGTGACACCTAGAGCCAAAGATTATTTTTAGGCCTTAAGATTTCATGTGGTTGCTCTGTGGGGTTTTGGGTTTACTTGGGACCTGTTAACCCTGTCTTGTTTTTTGTTTTACCCCTTTTAAATGAGAATAACTCATCCCTGTCTCAATATTGAGCTTTGAAAGCATGTAGCGTGTCTGATTTCACAGGTTCAAAGCTGGAGGGAAAGCAGAAGTTGAAATGAATTAAGGCTACTTCATTCATTAAAATGGAGCTACTTAGGTGGGATGAATGTGTTTTGGATCTGAGACAAGAGTTTTCAGAAGGGTGCAGAACTCACAGAAGGTGTCCCATGGGTTTGAAGGTTCTGCCCTCAGAACTCACGTTGATATTGCTACTGTGATGGTGCTGGGAATTGGTTCAGCTGTGGGACTTCACTCTCTAGGTGAATTTAAAGTCATAATAAAGAACAGTTGGTATGTGGGCTGTCAGTCCTTCTACCAGAGGAAGACACAAAAGGAAGGCCCATGCTGGCATCTTGCTCTTGAAGTTCCTAACCTCCAGATTTCTGAGACAACTCATTTCTTTTCTTTAAATTGTCTAGTTTCAAGCAGCATGTTACAGAACACAAGATAGAGTCAGATGTTATAGATGTTTACAATGAATTTTGAATGTATCCAAGAACAACTAAATACCCCTTTCCTAGCTCTCTGGGCTCCTACCACTAACATACCCCCCCCTTCATGACCCCTACAGACTCCAATTAGTACTGCCTGAATGTTCCTGGGTGTTGGGTCATTCAGCCTACTAGAAAGCCCCGCCCCGTCCACCTTCCACCCACCATATGTGCTCCTCCCTCAGCTGCTGTTAACTGTTAATAGTTTCTTAGCTGGGGTTGAGGGTTATGACCCCTCTTCCCAGCTCATGCTGACTGGCTTAATCTTGTGCAGATCTTATGCAGATAAGCACAGCTGCCCGGAGTTCATGAGTACAACGGTCACTTCGTGTCCAGAGGACAGCATTTCATAGCACTCCTCCCCGCCCTCCAGCTCTATCTGCTTGATTTCTTTCCCCTCTTCCACGAAGTCCCTGGAGCCTCGGGGAGGTTGATAGAGATGTCACAATTAGAGGTGGGCACCCAACACACCTTTTCCCAGCACTCTTAGGTAGTTATGTGTGTTGGCATGGACTGTTACTGCACAAAGAAATTTCTTTGGCCAACGGTGAGAGTGCCATTTACCTATGAGTACAAGCATATTTAGAAGGCAGTTTGATGACATGTCCATTTAACAAATGAGCAGCAGGAGCTTCCCCAAGTAGGGCCTACAACCTCCTCAAGCCGTAGACTTTTGACCAGATTTATAGTGCCAGGCATGAATCCCCTCTTGTAGAGTTAGTCTCAAAATCAAAGATGAAATAGTTGGTTACTCCCATAACAACTATTCCATTTTCGTCTCATGGGCACATCTTGTCTGGCAGGATCCCACTATGTAGTCCTGGCTGGCCTGGAACTCAGAGAGATCTGCCTGCCTCTGTCTCCCAAGTGCTGAGATTAAAGGTGGGTCTCGTCACATCTGGCTACCCAGTTCTCACGACTTGTGCCACGGCACGCTTGCTCACATTGACACTTAAAACCATCACGATCATTGTCTTTTATCATAGGGCATTTGGTTGGTTTTAACCACAGGGCAGCTGGATGGTTTTAGCTAGCGGTGGGTTGTGTGTGTCTCTCTTTATGGGGCTTCTCCACATGGGCTAGGCTTTCGTACATTGCTGTGTCCTGGCTAGTCAGACTCCTTACCCAGCTACTGCAGGTTTCCAAATTGAGTGTTGCAGCCAAACAGTCAGAAAACCAAAGCTGCTTCATCCTTCAGGGCCTATCCTTACTCAGCTCGTTAGAACAGTCACATGAGTCGACGCAGTTCAGAAGTTGGCATCTTCAGTCGGGAAGTGACAGAAACAGCACACAGGAAGAGCACCGGGTCTCTAAATTGGGTGCGAGCCTCGGCCATCTTTAGACAATCCCACTTGGCCCCAGCAGCTGATAAGGCCTTGAGGGACGTGGACTCTCTCGACCTCCCACACTCTCTGGTTATCTCCTCATTTGTTTGCTCCAGACTCGTGACTTCCAGACTGCTTTCCAAGCATTCCTCTCTTCAGCGCCCTTTCTTTGGATCTTTCCATTCTCTCTCCAGAACATTCTTCCTCCTTTTATCTTGATGGTTTGTTCTCGGCCTCGAAATGTTGACCTGTGTGACAGAACAGCAACAGCTTTATCCTAATCCCACGTCTCCTCTCCTTCTATATTTTTCTGTGGCACCTCTGAACATCCGCCATTCCATGTATTTTTATGTTTGTGTCCATCTTCTTCCCACAGCAGAACATTAGCTCAAGGGAACAAGCAATGTATCTCCTTTGTTTAGGTTTGTGTGCTTGTCTGTTGGGTTGCTGGGAGTCAAATCCGGGCCCTCAAACTCACTACATAAAGACTCGATCGACAAGCTACATTTGCAACTCCCGTTTCAGGTTTGAAATGGCTCTCTTTGGCCAACAATCACCAAGGACCTGAGATTTACCAACACTACATCAGGGGGTTTGGAGGTTGTGGTTGGAGAAGATAGAAGTTCTGGCCAATGTCTTTGCTGTAGCATTTTCTAAGACCCTGAGCCAGAGGCACCTAGCCGAGCTGTGCAGGTGTCTGCATTCCTGATGGATGCTAACTATGAGATGATAGCCATCATTGTTTTAAGTTGCTAAGTTTTGGGATAAGTGGTTAAGTTGTAATAGGTAATTAATAAAGAGTCTCTCTGAGTGATATTATTTTATTAACACACACACACACACACATACACACAGAGGTTTGGCCAATGAGGTATCTCAGAGTCAGGCAGAAAGAGATATAAGAATGTACATATCAACACACTCCCCTCTGGGAACCCAGGCACCATAGACCAGGAGACTGAAGAGCAGAAGGACAAATCTGTCCTAGCCCTCCAGCCCAGTGAGTAAGCCATGAAGAACGAGTTCGAGTAGCTAAATCTGTGCTAAGCCATCAAAGGCCTGGGCCACTTCTTCTGCAATAGGTACCAGACACTCCTTCCTCTTCCGGGTTCTTTTGTCTTCTCTGGACTTCTAAGCTAGCCAGGGCTTCCCAGACACTGACTCTGTCTATCCTTCCTTCTCACTCACCTGTCTCATGCTGAGACAACATGCTGAGACAATGTGCACACACGCAGATTTCTGGAACGAGTATATTCATTTCCCAGGCCTTGCTGTAACAAACGGCCAGGAAGGTTCAGCTTAAAGGGAAGAGGCGATTTCTCTTATAGTTTGGGAAACTTTGAGCCAAAAGCAAGGTATTCGCAGCATGGGGAGTTCTCGTAAGGCCTCTAAGAGAGAACAGTGCCTTCGTCTTTCTCTAGGCATCTGGTGCTGTCACTGCTCTTTGGTATTCCTTGGCTTGCAGCCTTTCAACTCCAGTCTCTTGCCTGTTACCACACATTATTCTTGTCTTCATATCACATCTGGTAAAGACGATGTCTGACCACCCCAACATGATCTCCCTAACTATTCCTGTAACAGCTCTTCTCTAAATGAGGTCACACTCTGAGTCACTGAGACCTAGTGCCAGCCACACCTTCACATTTTAGGGAGACAGTTCAACCTAGGCCACATACCTACAATCCCTGATCCACTCTGTCCCTTCTAGGGATTTGAAATATTTAATGTTTAATGTGACAAAACAATACTCCTTAGTTTCTTACCAACAGACATTTATTGAATGCCTACCACACACAGGGCAGTCCTCTGAGCTTTCTTCAACACAAATGGATCTGTAGAAACATTTGGCCATACAAAGTTCAGGCACCCTTGCTAGATTAAAACTCAAATTAACTTTGCCTTCCAACATTATCAATAGTAAGTTAAACAGGAAAACAAAGACTCACGTAAATAAATACGTGTGTGTGTCGAAATGACTGCCCTGAGCCCAGTTGCCAGGAGACATGCCAGCTTGGCAGCCTCTTACTCCTCTGTAATCAACAGCTTTGAGCGAAGCCGAAGTTGGCAAGCTCCTGTGGGCCTGTTAAAGTGACCACACATCCTGCTTCCTCCAACCCTAAATCTCTAAACACCTCACATTTTATATATTCACATGTTTGCTTCTGTCTTCTCTCCCCAATAGAACATTAGCTCCAAGAGAACAAGCAATGGATCTCTTTGTTCAGGTTTGTGTATTTGCTTGTTGTGATTCTGGAAGGGGGTCCTTAGTTGCTACACTCTCTAACCCATCGACTGTTTGAACACCCTACCCCCATAATTGAAATTTCCAAAGATTTGCTTTCAAAGCTGAAACCACAAGTGTTCCCGACTGTGGAGATTGGACATGCTTCTCTCCACCAGCAGGTTTTCTGGTTCTGGAATTGCATAACCTGTTCTTGTCCAGACAGTACCCTTCTTGCCTCTCCTCCCTTCCTCCCTTCCTTTCCTCGGGGTACCCTCATGCTCTCCTCCTAACTCCACACACAGGCATTGACTGTGTCATTAACTTATTTACTCCTTCTTGTGCAGTAATAACAATGTGAGAGCCGCTCATTTGCTTTTTTAAAGACAGGGCTGTCTGCCTCACCTTGCCAACGGAGACCAGGTCTTCTCTCTGAGAAAGCAAACCTCCCTTGCCACCCTCCCCACGACCCCCGAAAGAATTTTTACTTGGAAACTGCAAGTAGTTTTGAACCAGTCATTTGGCAGCCTCTGAGGGGCACACATGGTGTTTCCTTTAGAGACACTTTTCTGTTTTCCATGTGCCCAGCACAAAAAAACAAACAAACAAACAAACAAACAAAAAAAAAAACCGTATCACACGGACAGTGGGCAACATTCACTGAGCACTTTCCTGTAGTTGGTCTTGTACAGGCAACTCACACACCTTTCTACTCCACACTAATCTCCTGCATCCATTTTATAGGTAAAATACGACTCAATCGCTTCTCTTCTGCTTCTGTTACTTCGTCACTCTCCCTCTGTATTTCATTCAGAGCCAATGCCAGGCCTTCACTGCCCTCCACCCCTTCTGTTTAGTTGTTGTTTGTTTTTCCAAGACAGGGTTTCTCTGTGTAGCCCATGCTGTCCTGGAACTCACTCTGTAGACCGGGCTGGCCAGGAATCATGAGATCCGCCCGCCTCTGCCTGGGTGCTGGGTTTAAAGGCATGTGTCACCACTGCCTGCTGGTTTGTTACTGTTTTTTGTTCACAGTACTGTTTCAAAAGCCCTTACTCGTTTGCTTTCACCACTGGACGGACAAACAAGCAAGAAAACAAACCACCAGCAGCAGAAACTAGGGTTTGTTCAGCATAGCATTCTCGGAGGCCTCTGAGTACAGTGGCACACAATGGGCACTGGATAACTCCCCCTGGAATGAATGCATTTCTGAAGGAGCTAGTTCGAAGTTAACAGTTAGCAGCTAGCTACTTTTGGTTCTGAAAGTGAATTCAGGGAGATGAGACAACATACTTCACTTGATGAAAACGTCAGTGAGGAGGGTTCAAGGTTATCCCTGGAGGAGAAGGAAATGGGGTGAAAAGGGAGAGGGAAGAAGGTCAAGGGAGGATTGGTGTGAAAAGGGGAGGGGGGCATTTGGTGAACCAGAGGAGCAGAGGGGACACAATATGGGGCATGCTGCTTCCTGCTGGATCTGAGCAGGACAGAACTTGGCTCTTAGAAAAGACTAAGGGTGAAAAAGATGAACACAGAGGGAAAAAATGAAATCTAGCCATCCAGAGATGCCAGAGGAAGATTAGAAGTAGAAGGGGGTGATCAGAGGTTGTCCACTGGGGAGACGGGCACAGCCTGCAGGCTGGGATAAGGCAGCACAGGGCACAAGGGTCTGGGGATGCCAAGAAGCGAGGGGTGGAGCCCAAGGGAGTGGGGTGCAGGGGCGCGGAGGGGCGGTGCGGCAGCCCGCGGGGCGGCCCCGGTGGCCGTCGCTCACTTCCGGGAGAGCCGGGCGCCCTGGCCACCGCCCGCTTGCTGCTGCCAGCCCTCCAGGGCCGCGGAGTCTGTGAGCGCGCAGGCCAGGCCGCAGTCCAGCGTCTGCGCAGCTCGGGCCACCACCCGCTACCATGGGGGCGTCGGGGCGGCTGCTGCGCGCGGTGATCATGGGGGCCCCGGGCTCCGGCAAGGGCACTGTGTCGTCACGCATCACCAAATACTTCGAGCTGAAGCACCTCTCCAGCGGGGACCTGCTCCGCCAGAACATGCTGCAGGGCACAGGTGGGAGCTGAGACCGAGGGCTGGAGGCGTGCGATCGTCCCGGCGGGGCTTTGCGGGCCGGGGTCGAGGGTCCTGCGATGCGGGTGCAGTGCTCCCCGACCTCGCCTGGGGAAAGAGCCGTTGAGCCCCGAATCCTCTGGCCTCCGTGGGCAGTTTCGGGTAGATGGGGGAGGGGGAGGAAGGGACTAGGAAGTTCAAAGACTGAAGGAAAGCCCTTTTGTTTTTAGAAGCTCATTCGACCCCGCTGGCAGCTGCTGGAGGGTTCCAGCCTCACAAGCTGTGCCTGCCTCTCCACGTGTCCTTGGACGCAGAAGGCAGGCTTTAGCTCTGCCAGGGTTAGCTTTATTTTTTTTTCCCCTACACCCCCTCCCGCCCATGGTAAGCTCCGTGGGATCTTGTACTTCTGACCTTTCTCTCTGCAAGGTCAAGTATTACTTATCCTCATTGCAGGCGCAAGGTTGGCTTAGATTTTGTTGCCCCCAGACATTTTAGGCACTAAAGTTATCCTTGTAGCAATTACATAAATGATTGTTGTGTTTCTCCTGCCAAATTCTTCTAACTCAGCACAAAAATCTAGTCAACTAATTTCACTTTACAACGGGTGGGTTTGTGGTAAGTTCTATTTTAAGAAAAGCATTTTTTAATTTATTTCTTGAGACTGTCATTCGATGTAGCCAAGGATAACTTTAACTTAAATTTGACATCCTCCTGTCTCAGCTTCCCTAGTGAGTACTGGGATTACAGGCGCCAGCCATCTAACAGCTGTAAACTATTTTTAAAAAGCTTACACCAGATGTGTTTTTCCACAATAGTGTTGACCTTCGATTACAAACTAGTGCCTATTTTGAAATTCATTTGAAGTTTATTTAGAAATAAACAGAAATAATACCTGTTCAAGGTTTAAAAAATGAAGAAAGTAAAGGTCAGGGAGAAAAGGGAAAACAGAAATGCTTAAAGTAAAAAACAAAGTTTTCTCTTAGTCCCTGCCTCAGCCAGGTTCCTCAGAGAGAAACAATGTATTTCCTTCTGCAAATGTCTTTGTGTAAAGCTCGTTTGTACAACCTCAGTGTATCAAGTTACTCTACATCCGACGTTTTCACGCACTGCATTCAGCCCATGATCCCATATGGAGACAGATGTCCATTGCACTGTTTGCCATGTGTCTGCTGAATCTACTGCGATTTATTTACCTGCCCACTCCCTCCTGGTGAGTGTATAGCTAATTTCTAGGAAAGGGTGTTTTTTGTTTTGTTTTTTGTTTGTTTAAAAGACACTGATATTCAAATAGGGGGTGGGGGTCAATCCACTGTTTTCAGTTTCTTTGGCTGGATCCTCTGCACCCCTGGAGCATGTTTTCATTCTCTTCTAATGTTGACCTTCAGAAATAATAAAGGTTGCAGTTAATTAAACCTTATGGAGAGGTTAAGTTGTTTGACTCTTGCTAAATGCTCTTAGTGATACAGATTGCAAGGTTAGTTACTGCAAACAGTCCCAAGTCCTGAGACTGCCTGGCTCATTTGCTGCTAGTCAAAGTACAGAAGAAGTCTTTAGGGGTGACCTGCAGACCGACTTAGAGCTGGCCTGACTATGGGTGGCAAAGAATGCTCATTGACAGGAAAACACAGACCGTTTGAAAAGAGTCAATGGGAGGGTATTTAGATACATTTCTGAAAAATAAAGAAACAAAGCTTCTTGCTACACTTTAACCCCTGTTAAGTGAGCACGGAGAGAGACTAGAGAGACCAAGGGAAGGAACACACAAAGTTGTTCAGCTCCCAATCAGCAGTTTTAATGGTCAGTTCTTTTTTTATGACACAGAAAGACAAATATTCTCTTAATACAAACTTTAAAAGATTCATTATTGGAAGTAAGTTTTTTCATTTTAACAGGGTCTCACACAGTTGCTCTAGCTAGTCTTGAATTTGTAGCAATCCTCCTGCCTCAATTTCATCACAGTGTTGGAATTGCAGATCCTTCAGGCTCTGCTAGAAGAACTAAAAGTTCATGAGAGAAGTCTCTGCAGGTCAAAGTTCAAGGTACACAGAGGGGCTGGGTCTTTGTTCAGCTGGGAAAAGTTACAGATCTCAGAGGGAAGCCCTAGCCAGGCCCCTTGGGATGGTTTCCACTGAGCCTGGCTCATCTAGTTGATACTTGAAATCCAGAACTTGCAGGTCCTGGGATGTCGGGGGTCACTTGTTCTTCAAAGAAGTATGGACAACCCCTTAGTAAGAACAAAAGCAAAGCTTGGGAGGCGCCATGAGATTGTTCCCACAGATGTTACGGTTTATTATGTAGAGTCTTTTATACTAAATGGTATCTGGCAGATCCTGTGTAGGTCCTTTGCAAATTTATATTGAGAATATAGTCTATATTCTTTCTATATATTGAGAATATATTCTCAATAAATATGTGTGAATGGATTAGATATTTCCCACAGAATTAAGCAAAGGAGATGTAATCTTTAAAAAAAACAAAAAACAAACAAACAAAACCCAAAAAACTGAAAACAAAATCCGAGAAAGTGCTTCATGTCTTCTGATACTAAATCACAAGGAAGGAACCAAGTGACGAAGAACAGAGGAGAGAAGGAAGGTATGGAAGAATGCAGAAGGGGAACTGACGCCCTACATTAGCTGGCCTCACCAGCAGACATAGCGATTAACCCTTTGGTGCTCTCCTTTCCCTCTTTGTTGCGCTTGTGTGCAGTTGTACAACTGTTACTGCTTTGTGTTTTGAGCATGCTTATGTGTCGTCTCAGATTTAAGTTCACCAAGACTGAACAAGAAATGTAAACTTTGTCCGTTACCGACTATTCAATTTTCCCCATGCCAGACACCGAATCTCAGGCATTGTGCATGCCAACCAAGCACTGTACCCCGGGCTGCCTCTCCAGACTCCTATTTACTGGAGATTTGTGTTCTTAACTATTCTTTGCTATAATAAATAGTGCTGTATATCCGAAGAGCTGGCAGCAACTTTGCTTGTTTTCCTTTGAGTCAATTCTAGGGGTGGAGTTCCTAGGAACTACCCGTCATTTCATAAGTGTTCTTTATAACCCTGACTATACGGTTTAGCAGGTGTTCAGTGGCCATGGTGATAGGATCCATTCGTTCCAGCAGTAATCACGTCACTGTTTCCTACTTTGACTTAAAATGCAAGATATGAATAGTATTCCTTAAGACAAAAAGTCTACGTGAGAAAAAGAGCCATCTCCGAAGAGATGGTAATGACTCTGGAAACAGCAGTTGCCCTGTTGACAGCAGCAGACCTGGAGACCTGAGATTGCCAACCAGGACGGAGCAGTCAGACGAGCAGTCAGACGGCTACAGCCCGAGACTGACATGGTTACTTAATCCTCTCATTCCTTTCATGAGAAAACCGAGTTCCACAGAGGTTGAAGAATTCCCTTAGTGATAAACAGCCTTTCCGTACTCAGCCAGGGAGCACATATCCTGAAGTGGATGATACAGACTCATTGGTCTGGGCCTAGACAAGGGTGAGATTCAAATCATGAACTACCCCTCTCATATACACAAAAACCAAAATGGAAATAAACTGCATTTTCTGAGGTACCAGGATGGAAACCCTGGCCCCGAGAGTCAATTATATATATATTTTTCCACAGATCAGGACTTCCAAAATTGAGGTTCGTGACGTAATTTTAGGTAGATTTTTAAAAAAAATTTATTTCAAGGTGCATTTGCAAAAAACCTTACTATTTTATGGACATTTCAGTTTACTTATTTAAAGGGTGTGTTGCTTAAGGGAAACTAACAGTAATGCTCCATCTGTGGCAGCCGTAGTAACACGAGCATGTGAGCAGCAGAGTCTGGTCTGGCTCCTTGGTGGGTGCTTCGTCTGTACCGCCAGTCTAGAGGGCCAACCATTTAGATCTCACTTGCTATCATCTGTATGGAGGGGGCATCTAACTCAGTAGGCAATCTTGGGCCCCCAATTGTCCATATGGCCAAGTATCATTGTGTAGACCAGTGAAGCATAGGTGTGGAAAACTATCTTTGATTGAGGGTAAAACAGTTTATTTTTATAAAGGTAATTTGTAATAGTCAATACATTTACATGGCTTGGAGTTAAAAAAAAAAACTAAATGAATATTTAGTCATGAGAGCCTTGTAAAATATTTCATGTACATGCCAGGCAGTGGTGGCGCATACCTTTAATTCTAGCACTTGGGAGGCAGAGCAAGTTCCACGACAACCAAGACTACACAGAGAGACTTCATCTTAAAAAAACAAAATAAATAAATTAAAAATATTTCATGCACACATGACTTGATTCTAATCTGTCTTCCCTTAGCGGGATGTTTCTCAACTTGTGGGTGACAGAGTGAATTCTAGGACATCCAAGTCTACAGCGAGAGACCTCATCTTAAAAAAACAAAAAACTAACTAAATAAACATTTATGCACACATGACTTGATGCTGGTCTGTCTTCCCTTGGTATGATGGTTCTCAGCCTGTGTGGGCCAAGACCCCTTGGGGGAGGTTGAAAGACCCTTTCACTGGGGTCACCTAAGGCCATCGGGAAATACAGATAGTTACATTACAGTTCATAACAGTAGCAACATTACAGTAATGAAGAAGCAACAGAAATAATTTTATGGTTGGGGTCACCAGGACATGAGGAGCTGTATTCAGGGGTCACAGCGCTAGGAAGGCTGAGAACCACGGCCTTTGTGTTCTCTGCACAGCTCCATAATGTTCAAAACAGCATGCTTTCTGGGAGTGCATTCCATTTCTCCTCAGCTTTGCCTTGGTGAGATGACTCATACAACATCAACATTTCAAGTGCATGTAAAATCCAGTGCACTTAGTATGTCACAGAGTTGAGTAATGGTTACCACAACAGATTTTAGAACATTTTTATTACCCACAAAAGAAACCTCATACCTATGAGACACTCCCATCTCCACCCACCCCACCTCTGGCAACACTGCTGTATGTTTCAGTCCCACATTCTGGACATGTCAGAGAAATGAAATGATAGTCTGTGGGTTTTTCTCCCTGGCTTTTTTCACTTAGCATAGTAATATTTATTTACTTCTAGCATGTTCTTAGGGCTATTTGGGGAAGGCTAGGGAGAGACTTGAGGCGTGGCCTCTTACCTCCAAGTATGTGTGTGTGTATATATGTGCATACACGAGTGCCATACTATGTATGTGAAGGTCAGAGGACAACTTGGGGATGGGAGGATTGTCTCCTTCTATCTTGTGGATCCAATCAGGTTGTAATGCTCAATTGTAAGCATCTCCAACCCTGAGCTATGACTGCTGTTTTCAGAGTGTCTCACTGTGTATCCCAGGCAGATGTGAACTCCTGGGCTCAGGTGACCCTCTTAGTTTGGCTTCCTGGGTAGCTGAAACTTGGGGTGAGTGGCACTGTTCCCAGCTTAGGCTTTTTAAGGGTTCCCCCATGTTGAAGTCCTAGTACTTCATTACTTTCTACTTTATTATATGGATGTGTTAAGATTTGTTCAGTTGATACTTGAATTAGCTTCTCTTTCTCCATTATTTTGTATCTAAATAATTCAGAGCAATCTTTAAAAATAAAAATTGGTTTATGACTACTACCACAAAAAGCTTCTGCTAAATTGTTTTTTTTTTTTTCCCATTTTTAGTATAGAAAACAATGTGTTTCCTTTGGTGTTTTTATGCATATGTCACTGTTCTTGGTTCTCCTTCATCCCCTACAACACAGAGCCCCCTTCATAAATCATTTAATAAAACACCACAGCTGGAACTCAGGAGAATCCTGACCCGTCTGTCTGATCACATATCCATCTATCCATCCATCCATCCACCCAGTGATCGGTGGGTCCATTAGGTGTACACAGAGTACAAGATTCCACTGAAGGTGCTCACAATGAGGGCAGGGGTGTGGGGTCAGGCAGGCATGTGGATGCATTGGTCACAGTGGTGTGGGGTCAGGCAGGCATGTGGATGCATTAGTCACAGTGGCTGTCACAACAGCACAGCAGACTGGATGGCTGAAATACAATTGTTTTTGGAGCCTAGAAGTCCAAGATCAGGGCTCTGGAAGGGTTGGTTCCTGGCGAGGCTTGCCTTTCTGGCAGCTAACCAGAGCTACCTTCTGACTTTCACCTTTGGTGGCCCTTCTTCTGTGCTGAGGTACTCCTGCTGTCTCCTCTGAGTTTAGTTTCTGTCAGATTGAGGCCCCACCTTATGACCCCATTCAACCTTAATTACCTTCGTCTTGAGGTAAATATAGCCTATGAATACAGTGAAACATTAGGCGTTAGGTTAGTGTTTCAGTATGTGGACATGGAACTGAAATATCCCAGTCCACGGCAGAATGTAGACATACATGATGGCTTCAGAAGAGGGAGAGGGGCAGGGGACAGAGGGAGGAGGTTGTGGCATATGGAAGCCTAAAGAACTTTTGGTTTCCTAAGAAGTTGAGGCTGGCTTACCGTAAGAGTCTGTGGTGGCTTGGATGTGCTTGCCCCAGGGAGTATGGCTTTGTTGGAGGAAGTGTGTCACTGTGGGGGTGTGCTTTGAGACCATCCTTCTAGCCTCATGGGAGACAGTTTTTTCCTGTTGACTTTCAGAACAAGATGTAGAACTCTCAGCTCCTCTAGCACCATGCCTGCCTGGGCACTGTCATGCTTCCTGCCATGATGATAATGGACTGAATCTCTGAACCTATAAGCCAGGCCCAATTAAATATTGTCCTTTATAAGAGTTGCCTTGGTCACAGTGTCTCTTTACAGTAATGGAAACCCTAAGACAAAGTCCTTTAAAATAATGTCTGTTTCATTGGTATAATCAAAGACTAGACACTGAATAATTCATATATAACAACCTGAAGTTTATGTAGTACACAGTTATTGGGACTGGAAGTCTCATAATCTCAGGGCTGTTCCTGCGTTTGTGCTGTGTTATACCTTGCAGGCAAGTGGGTGCATGGAGAAAAGAAACCACAATAAGCAGTCACCAAGAACTCATCCAACATCATTAATCACTGTATGAGGGTGGAGTTAAGACGCAAACCTCTCAAAGGTTCTACCGCCCCTCAACCTTGTTTCTCTGGGCACCAGATTTATGAGTTTTGGCTCATGAACATCTGGCCACCCAACACATATCTGTATCTTTTGATCTGTTTATTCTGGGCAAACCACATGGTTCTGAATCAGATTATTTATCAAAAGAAGGAGCAAGGGAATTGTGCAGAGGCTAGGAGGGCCAGTGTGTGTTAGTTTCCTGGTAAGGGGTAGGCCTGGAGGGAAGGGGGTGAAGGGAAAGGGAAGAGATTAGATGAAGACAGACCATGTAGACCATGTGCATGCTAGGCAAGCATTGTGCCACTGCCAGACCCGTGGAACTGGGTGAAATTCTGTCCTGAAGCACAGTGAGGAGGAAGCAGGGGACAGATGGGTCTGAAAGAAGCCTTCCAAGTTGTGTCATCCTTGAGGGGAGGGGGCATGAAGCAGCTGGGGGGAGGAACCATGGCCCTGGAGATTCTTGTGTTCGTGAATTTTTTTAATGTAATTCTCATGAAATACTCAATATCTGGAAGTATTATAATAATTATGTAGGGGTAGGGGTAGATTTAAAGGAACATTCATGGGCCTGGAGAGATGGCCCAGCTAGTAAGATTTGATTGACCAGGTTTGATTCCTAGCACCACATGGCAGCTCATTACTGTCTGTGACTCCAGTTCCAGGGGATCTGAGGGCCTCTTAGAAAAAAGTAATCAAAAGAGACAAATGAGGTCTACATATATTATGTGCACAGAGCTTTCCAAAGTCTATTTTTTTAAAAAAAGATGTATCATTTTATATATATGAGTACACTATAGCTGTACAGATGGTTGTGAGCCTTCATGTGGTTGTTGGTCAACCCTGCTCACTCTGGTTGGCCCTGCTCACTCAGTCCCTGCTCCCTCTGGCCCAAAGATTCATTATTATAAATACAATGTAGCTGTCTTCAGATATACCAGAAGAGGGCATCCAATCTCATTACAGATGGTTGTGAGCCACCCTGTGGTTGCTGGGATTTGAACTCAGGACCTTCGGAAGAGCAGTGTTCTTACCCACTGAGCCATCTTGCCAGCCCTCCAAAGTCTTTTATTTAGTTACTCTAAAATTTTATTTTTATTTGTGTGTGTGTGTGTGTGTGTGTGTGTGTGTGTGTGTGTGTACGTGTGTACATGTGACTGCAATTCCCTTAGAGCCCAGAAAAGGGCACTGAATCCCCTGGAGCTGGAGTTACAAGCCAGCGCCTGCATCCTGGGTGCTCATCTGTGACCCCAGCGCCTGCATCCTGGGTGCTCATCTGTGACCCCAGAACCTGCATCCTAGGTGCTCATCTGTGACCCCAGCGCCTGCATCCTAGGTTTTTTAACCACTCTGTGGATGCTGGGAACTGAACTCAGGTACTCTGAAAGAGCAGGAACGCTCTGAATAGCAGATCCACAACTCCAGCACCCTCGCTATCCCAAAAAGTGTTATATTAATGAGTCTGGAGAACACTTTCAGAAACCAGGTCCTTTCCTGGACACTGTTTTGTAAACTTGATGGTATGCTTGTCAAATGGCAACTGGTATAGTAATGATAAATTCTGCGTTAAAATTCATAGTGTAGGTGTCATCCACCTTTTTCTTTGGGATGGGGCGTCTCACTGGCCTGGAGTGAAATCTCCTGCCAAGTGAGGTAGGCTCTCTGGCCAGCAAATCCTGGGATCCGCCTGCTTCTGCTGACTCCCTTCTGTATCCTATGCTCCAACCACCACAGCAGCTTCTGTTTTCTGGGGACTGAATTGAGGTCCTCATGCTTTCGGGGCAAGTGCGAACCAACTGAGGGATCATCCTTCTTAGCCCTTCTGGAGCTTTTTCCTACCAAAAGTTTTTAGAAGCTGTAGGAAAATGAAATATGTAAACATTTGTTTATTTAGTGGTGTACACTACATGATGAGAAATAGCCTTACTTTTGTAAAAACAAATATTTTTGAGATAGGGTCTCTTGTAGTCTGGGTGGGCCCCGAGCTCTCTGTGTAGCCTGGGATGATCTTGTACTTCTGATACTCCTGTTTCCACTAACCCAATGCTGAGATTACAGGCTTGTTCATCCACCATGGTCAGTCTTCTGCTGGAGAGCTACCCCAAGGTAGCTCCTTTTATGCTAAGCAAATGCTTTTAAAACTCAGCTAAAGCCGGGCAGTGGTGGCGCATGCCTTTAATCCCAGCACTTGGGAGGCAGAGGCAGGCGGATTTCT